>NC_088382.1:135175000-135340000 GCF_037993035.2 Macaca fascicularis
TGATGTTGGTCACATCCTTAGCTCTGTGGTCTGGGGCCGGTGAGGTGACTTTTCTAGGCCCCAGGGGCTTTGTCTGTAGAATGAAGGGCAGTAACATCTAGCTCCCTGGTTTACTGTGGGAATCGAGCATATTTGTGAAATCATTTCATGATGGATAAACAGCAGTACATACATGAGCTATGACTGGTTGAAAACAAGATGGTGGCTGCAAACTAAAGAGGTGGGGGTCAGTCGATTGTGAAAGCCAGGCCCCGTGGGAGTCTGAACACATTTTGGTTAGTGGTAGCATCATTAGAAGGGCCTCCCCAAAAGGTTCCTGGGCTGGGACGACAGTTTTCTGACTGTGATTACCCCCATATGCTGCTTACGAAGCAATCCTTGGTCCTTCATGGGTGTGTTTTAGAGATACTGTTTGTGCTGAGAAAGGACTGGGGTTCTGGTCTTGTTTCGTGGCATTCATGAGCTGGTCCCTGAAGAGAAACATGTGACCCTGGGGATGAACCAAGAGCTGGCACACTGGGCTGGTCCAAGAGCTGGCACACTTAGGCTGGTGGGGTGTGGGGCAGGGGCATTGGGATTCCTGTGAACACCGCAGGGTGTCATCCATGCATCTCACAAATGTGTACTGAGCAGGTGCCATGTGCCAGGCCCTGAGCCAGTGCTGGGATGCAGCAGGAGACACAGTCTGACCTTGCTGAGGCTCACATCCCATTGGGGACAAGGCAATAAACAAATAAAGATATAAGGTCAGGCTGTGCCATGAAAGAAAATAAAGCCAGGTGGGAAAATGGAGAGTGATGGAAGGGCCACTGACTTGGAAGAGTGGCCAAGGAAGGTGGTGTGAGGAGCTGATATTGGGACAGAGCCTGGGATGATGGGAGAGGTGAATCACCGTTAGGGGTAAAGGCAGAGGTGATAGTGCAAATGCCGAGGGGGGAGGGTGCTCAGTGTTTGAGCAAGGTGGCTAGAGTGGTGGAGGAAGGTGAGGGAGAGGGAGAGAGAGGGGCAGAGAGGGAGAGAGACAGAGAAGGAGAGAGACAGAGGGAGGGGAGAGAAAGAAGAGAGAGGAAAGTGAGAGAGAGAGGGAGATAGAGAGGGAGGGAGGGAGAAAGAGAAGGAGAGACAGGGAGTGAAGGAGAGAGAGGGAGATAAAAGAGAGAGAGAAGAGGCAGAGAGAGGAAGAGAGAGAGAGAAGAGGAAGAGAAGAAGAGAGGGAGGGGGGAAGAGAGAGAGAGAGAGAGAGAATATGAAGTCAAAGAGTCCAGAGAGGTGATGGAGAGGTGAGATCGTGCAGAGCTTTGCGGCCAATGTAAAGTTCAAGTCTAGTCTTTGTCATTAGCTGCTGTGTGACCTTGGGTACATCCCTTCCCCTCTCTGGGTGTAGTTTCTTCATAGGCAAGTGAGAGGCTGGACTAGTAGTTCTTACCCCTACAATATCTGCTTTAAAAAATACCCATGCCCAGACCCCACTCCAGTGAATTCAATCAGAAACTCTGAAGCTGGGGCCTGAGCATTGTGTGTGTTCCAGGCCCCTGCCGTGTTGACTCTGTGAGCAGTGGGAAGTGAAACACTGGAGGAATGGGAAGGTCTGAAGGGCAGCAGGGGTGGCACCAACGTCTCTATCCTCTCCGTCTGTATCTGCCTCTTGCCTAGGCTTCTAGCAGTGTCAGCCTGTAGCCTGTCCCACACCAAACACACGATTCTGCAGAGAGAGCAAATCAGCCCTGTCCCCTTCTTCCTTCCTACAGACCTCTGCAGCCAGAGGGCAAGAGGCAGGGGTAACCCTGGGCCCTGGGAGATTTTGTTTATGGTGCATATTTCACTTCTACAGGATCCTCGCAGCTGTGATCTTGCCTCATCGCCGTTGCCAATACTGAGGGGCTGCCTTCACCCCGTTTGCTAATTCCCCAAGTTCCTCTTTCGGGCATGTTCCTGTCCCTCCGTGTTCCCGTGGCCGCGTGGAAATGGACCGAGGCCCAGAGGGTGACTCAGAGGGGAAGCCCCTGCGCTGCGAGGCTCCCAGCAGCTCCTGGATTGCGTAAGGGCTATTTTTGAGGAGATTGCAGACGATCTGATGAATCATAGCAAACACACATGGCTCTGGCGGGGGACAGCCCTTCCTCATGTTGCCGTGGAAAGTGGAGCTTCTCAAAATGAATCAGCAGAGCCTGAACCCCAGGTCTGTGGGAGGAGGATGAGGGTGTGAATTACACATTTCCAAAGTATTGGGGTGCGGTCGCCTGGGCCTGGGAGCGGGGGCTGCAGGGACCCAAGTCTTTGGTTTTCTCAGTGACTCAAATATCCTCCCTCACCCACCTGAGCCTGCCACCTGGAACCTCCTGACACTCCATCAGTGTGGAGCAATCACTTGCACTTCCTGGGGTCCAGGAAGAAAGTTAGGGTGGGCGCAGCCTAGTGTAGCTGCTTTCAAGTGGTGGCACACCGGGTCTGAATACAGAAATCCAGAGGCCACCCCTTCTCTGGGTTACCTGTATGAGAAATTCCTGACCACGAGGAGAAGGCTCAAATGACACCTGCTAGGGGTAGGGGAGGCCTCCCTTGTGCCCCCAAGCTCAGCGGCATGAGAAAGAACTAAGGGGGAGAGTGGAAGGGTGGTTGGGAGTCGTCAGGCATTAGAATTGGGCAGTATTGGATTTGAGGCCCCAAACCAAAACCACAGCTTGGAAAAAGTCCTAGGACATAGCTGAGCCTCAGTTTTCTTACTTGTCAAATCAGGATATAATATCTAAACACATGAGGGTTACCCGAGGCAGCCAGATGTAATGCAAAGTACCCCCGCTCTGCAGCCAGGGGCCCTAAGCTGTGTGTTCTTGGGCAGGTCGCTGAACTGTTCTGTGCCCCAGTTTCCTCCTCTAACTGAGGAGTGCCTTCTCATTTAACAAAATCTCTGCCTTCTCATAGAGATTTGAGCATAAATCAGAGGCATAAATCAGTGCCTTCTCATAGGGTTGATTAATAAATGAATAGATGCAAAATTAAAGGAAGAGTGCCTGGTGCATCATGCATGTTTGGTAAGTGCTAGCTATTGTTATGTGAAGTGAGCATCATAGCAAGATATGGTAGATTTATTACAGTCAGAGCTCAGGAAAATGTAGTTGCCGTCATCATCATCATCATCATCCATCATTGTTGTTAGTTTTTCTAGAGAGCTGAAGTAGATTTGGATAAAAGCTTGGGGGCCTCAAAGGGCATTCGAAAGAGGAAAACCTGAAGTCACTGTTGACATCAGACTTTGGGTCTTCTTCATAATTTTGCTTAGTTTGGCCCAAAGCAGAGGGAGATTTTGTGATTAGCTGGACAGCAGGAGAAAGACAAGGGGGACAGTCTGTCTTGGAGAAGACTGAGGTTCCCAGTAGTCCTATTTATCTCTCTGGAAAGATGGAATGACCTTGAGGATTGCCCAATTCATAATGTGCAGAGAGGACACGGAAGATGCACCAGCAGAGAGCCTGGACCCATGGCAGCATCAGGTATTGAAGCTGAGACATGAGAGTTTCCACACACACACTGCTCAGAACTACATGCTCTGTTGGGTAACGGCTAAAAACTCAAGAGATTTTCTGTGGCTGCTGCTGTTGGTGGACCTTCTCCCTTATAGACAGGCTGTTGGGATTCTAGCTTCTGGCTGAATCTCTTCTATGCATCTCTTCTATGCATAAGCCTTACAGCTGAGCTTAAAGTTAACCTATTTCTATAAGCAGGATGTGGTAATACCATGCTTCTCACTCCTGGCTGCAAATGTGAATCACATAGAAAGCTTTTAAAAATAATGGTGCTTAGGCCCCACCCCAGGCCAATCGAATCTGAATGTCTATGGGTAGACCTGAGCATTATGTGGCATAAAAGCTCCCCAGATGGTTCCAGTCTTCTTCTCTGAACAGAGTTTTTTTATTTTTATTTTTTGCTTCCTTTTATCTTGAACTATCTGCCCCTCCCCATCCCACCCCAACCTAGCTGATTCCATTCTATCTTTTCCTTTTGTTGAGTGATTCAGTCATTCAAAAAGTATTTGTTGAAGGCCTACTGTATACCAGAAACTGGTCTAGAAAGGGCAGATGCAGTAGTAAACAGGAAAAGACAAAGGCCCTGCTTTCATGAAACTTATGTTCTGTTTTTTCTGAGATGGAGTCTCACTCTGTCACCCAGGCTGGAGTGCAGTGGCATGATCTCAGATCACCACAGCTTCTGCCTCCTGAGTTCAAGCAATTCTTCTGCCTCGGCCTCCTAAGTAGCTGGGACTACAGGCACTCACCACCATGCCTGGCTAATTTTTATATTTTTAGCAGAGACAGTGTTTCACCATGTTGGCCAGGCTGGGCTCAAACTCTTGACCTCAAGTGATCCACCCACCTCAGCCTCCCAAAGTGCTGGGATTACAGGAGTGAGCCAGTGCACCCAGCCGAAACTTATGTTCTTATGTGGGGAAGACAGAAAAGAAGTCATATATACATATATGAATATTCATGGTAGAGATCAGAAAAATAAATCAGGGAAGGGGATGTGAGAGTGATGAGTTGTCAGGGAAGGTGATATTTGACCAGAGACTTGAATGAAGTGAAGGACCCACCATATAGATATGTGAGGTAGAACATTCCAGAAAGGGAAACAACTATCAAGACCCTAAGGAGTGAATGCAGAGCACATTCCCTTCCAGT
Source organism: Macaca fascicularis (assembly GCF_037993035.2). Lineage (NCBI taxonomy): Eukaryota > Metazoa > Chordata > Mammalia > Primates > Cercopithecidae > Macaca > Macaca fascicularis. Next base: position 135,179,677 of record NC_088382.1, read on the forward strand.
GCACGCCATTCTACTCCACGTTACCCATTACAATGTATCCTATAAATGTCATCCACCCAATTCCAGTCCTAACTAGTTTCTTTGGACTTGGCTTAGCCAACTGCATTACTGGCCTAATATTGGGTAAGAGGTGGAGATACAATAAATGCTAATTCGGAGTATTGCTGATGGAAATAGTGCTGTCTCAGTTTGGCTCAGCTCAAATCTGGATGGGCGTTCTCCCTGACAACCATGTGTTAAAACCATGTGCAGGTTTAGAGAGAAATTAGGAACTAGTCATTTCAGATATATTTCCTCATGTGTAGCCCCATTGATTTCATAGATTTTGTTTCATTATATACTCCAAATTCAAGGTCAGTGGATACCAGAAACCCAGCAGAATTCAAAATATGTGTCGCATCTCCTTACCTGCCACAGTGTCTGTAATTGCCTTATTTGGGTCACTCACTGAGAGGTCTTCCAGAGATGAGCCTATTAAACAAGGTTCAGGTGTTCTGTTATCTATTAGGATCCCTGAGGATCTTGCGCAGACTGAGATCTTGAAGGAATAGGGCATGGGGCAGGCAAAGTTTGATTGAAGAGAAGAGGAAACTAATAGGATAAGATCTGGGACCACTGTATCTCAGGATAGCATGAGGGCACTGAGGTCATGGAGATGGGGCTGGCAGGGAAGGCCAAGGCTGCAGATGGCTCTGTCATATTCTACTGAGGCCTGGTGTGGCAGTCTTAAGACAAATCTGCAAATTCATTGACACTTCTCCCATTGACAGGTGAGATCTATGTCTCCTCCCCTTGAATCTGAGTTGGCTTAGTGACTCTCTCATGAGCAATAGAATCAGCAGAGGTTTTGCTCCACGATCTCTAGTCTGGGTCATAAAAGCCCACGGAGCTGCTGCTTGATTCTCTAGGGTCACTCACTCTGGAGGAAGCCAGCCAGCTCGCATGGAGTTCAGTAACCCCAAGACTACCATGCTGGAGAGGCACATTTGAGTACCTAGCCAAGAGCCAGCCTCAGCTGCCAGCCATCTTGGACTGAGATTTCATGTGACTGAGCAAATCGAGATGTTCAGCCCAACTGAGGCTTCAGATGAGAGTACCAGCTCCGACTGGCATTGATCCAACTTTGTGAGAAGCTCCCAAGAAAGGGCTGCCCATCATGCCCTTTCTGAATTATTGACCCACACATTCATGAGCAAAATAGAATGGTAGTTGGTTGTTTTACACCATTAAATGTTGGAATAATTTATTTCATAGCAATAGTAACCAGAATACCTTGGATCCAGCCAGCTCTTGGTAGCTCATATTTATGGGCCAAACAAATGATAACAGCAATTCAGAATGGGCTGTCCCTGGGTAGTGGGAAGAGAGAGATGGCAAGAAAAAGGATATCATGGAAAAAAGGGCCTATAGACTTGAAAATGATTTTAGACATTCTCTTGTCCAAATCCTTCTTTTGAGGACTGAGGGGAATAACTTGCCCAAAGTCACCGGGATTGTTTGGGAAAGACCCAGGGCTGGGATCCAAGTTCCAACATCTGGACTCCTATTTTCCATCTTCAGTTTTTCTTGGCCAATGCAGGACTATGGGGATAAGGGGGTGGTAGGGTAATTAATTCAGATTTCCCTGGGATGGCTTTGGATTCATAAAGTTAAATGTCATTCTGGATCTCCCTGAAAATGACTGTTTATGGAATTCCTTGCCTAGAATGTCCTCCCTCTGTCCCTTCCTGCATGTCTGGATTCTCCCCAGGCCATCTTCTTTTTGATGTACTCAATGATTTAATCCGTATGTATTTATAAGGCACTTCTTGCATGCCCAGGGCTATAGTGAGCCCTGGGGCTCCTTTGTTGAGCAAGGTAGCCTTGCATCCTGCCCTCGGGCACTACCTTGATCTCCACAGTTAGGAGGAACAGCTTTCATCTTTGGACTCTAGTTCTGTTGTCTTTGCTCTGTGTAGGACACAACTCATTTATATACTAATTGGATTTATGACTCATTTCTGGAATCTAAGCTCCTCCAGGGCAGGATTAATGCCCAATTCATGGACATCTCTTCTAAAGCATGTGACTCAGCACCTGACCCAGCTGCCCTGGCTACTTTGTAAGGTAGTGAGCTCCGAGTTGCTGTCAGCCATTGGCAGGAAAGGATACATGTGTGATGGGTTAGGGGTGGAGACGATGAGGGTATTAGAGGTTTAGACAAGGGGTCCTCATTCCTTCTGCTGAGAGTCTCAGTTTCTCATGTGACGTCATATCAACCTCTGCCTTTTACTGAATGCTCACTGTGCCCAGCTGTGGTGCTTTGGGCTTTGTATATGTTTAATCCTCACATCCACCTTCTCCAGCAGGTGGGATTAAAACCTCTAGGTTACAGACTGAGAATCAGAGGCTGAGGGCCCTGCTTAAAGGCACTCAGCTTGGACGCAGCAGAATCTGAATTCAAACCCAAGTGGATTTCTATGCCCATATTTTTCATACTGGAGATTGTTAACTATTGGGTTATGAAAGCAATTCGTAGATCATGATCATCATTTTAAAGTGAATAGAGGCTGGGTGCAGCGGCTCATGCCTGTAATCCTAGCACTTTGAGAGGCCGAGGCGGGCGGATAGCTTGAGGTCAGGAGTTTGAGACCAGCCTGGCCAACATGTTGAAACCCCATTTCTACTAAAAATACAAAAATTAGTTGGGCTTGGTGGCATGCACCTGTAATCCCAGCTACTGGGAAGGCTGAGGCACAAGAATTGTTTGAACCTGGGAGGCGGAGGTTGCAGTGAGCTGAGATTGTGCCACTGCAGTCCAGCCTGGGTGACAGAGAGAGACTTCATCTCAAAAAGAAAAGAAAAGAAAATAGAATATTGGGAGGCCGAGGTGGCTGGGTCACCTGAGGTTAGGAGTTTAAGACCAGCCTTACCAACATGGCAAAACTTCGTCTCCACTAAAAATATAAAAATTAGCTGGGCTTGGTGGCACATGTTTGTAATCCCAGCTACTCAGGAGGCTGAGGTAGGAGAATTGCTTGAATCCGGGAGGTGGAGGTTGCAGTGAGCTGAGACTGTGTCATTGCACTCCAGCCTGGCAGCAGAGCGAGACTCCATCTCAAAAGAAAAAAAAAAAAAGACTAGAAAAGAAAAGAGTGCATTACTTATGGCAAACCCTAAAGATTGGTTTCTGAAAAATTTGGTTCATGTATGCACACATACACACACACACACACATATTCTGGATTCATATATTTGCATGCACACACACACACACCCTGGATTCATATATTTGCACACACATGCATATATATATGCACATACATGCACATATATAAAGTGTGTTCTCTGTCACAATGTAAAATACATTTCATGGCCAAAAGTGGTTTGAAAACCACTCTTCTGCCGGGCGCGGTGGCTCACGCCTGTAATCCCAGCACTTTGGGTGGCCGAGGCGGGCGGATCACAAGGTCAGGAGATCGAGACCACGGTGAAACCCCGTCTCTACTAAAAATACAAAAAACTAGCCGGGCGCGGTTGTGGGCGCCTGTAGTCCCAGCTACTCGGGAGGCTGAGGCAGGAGAATGGCGTGAACCCGGGAGGCAGAGCTTGCAGTGAGCCGAGATCGCGCCACTGCACTCCAGCCTGGGCGACAGAGCGAGACTCCGTCTCAAAAAAAAAAAAAAAAAAAAAAAAAAGGAAACCACTTTTCTAGGCTGTACTGCTCCAACCTCCCCAACAATAAGTAACATTTTATTAAGTGCCTAGGATGCACTGGGAATCCTCTTAAAACAGAATAGTTTCTTCTGTGGAAGCAAAGTCACTTTGACAAATGGCCATGCCCTCACCCTTCCTGACTGCACTCCATTCCCACCCGCTAGCTGCCTCATCTGCCTCCCAAGGAGGCTGCAGCAGAAACCAGTGGGCTGGATTTTCAGTGCTTTCCCCAGAATGTCCTGTCTGGACAGCCCTCACTGAGCAGTGTGGTAGGATGAGGTATGATGGGGACACCTTGTCAGGCTCCTGGGAATTCTGGGCCAGCATCCCCACACCTGCCCCAGGTGGGAGTTTAGCCAAACTGCCAGGCAGCAGTGACTCTCATTATTTTAGCATGTCTTTATGCATGTATATCTATTCTTTTTTTTTTTTTTTTTTGAGACGGAGTTTCACTCTTGTCGCCCAGGCTGGAGTGCAGTGGCATGATCTCGGCTCACTGCAACCTCCACCTCCCGGGTTCAAGCAATTCTCCTGCCTCAGCCTCCAGAGTAGCTGGGACTACAGGCATGCACCACCATGCCCAGTTAATTTTTGTATTTTTAGTAGAGATGGGGTTTCTCCAAGTTGGTCAGGCTGGTCTCGAACTCGGAACCTCAGGTGATATACCTGCCTCAGCCTCCCAAAGTGCTGGGATTACAGGGGCGAGCCACCACACCTGGCCTATGTATACATATTCTTGAAGTACAAACACATTGATGTGTTTCTTAAACTTCAGGGTGGGTGCTTGTAACAAGAGCCACAGGAGGAGGGAGGAGAGGAGAGGAGAAGAGAGGGAGGGAGGGAGGGGAGGGAAGGAGAGAGGAGAGGAGGGGAGAAGAGATGGTGCCTCTGCTCTTTCTCTGCATTTTCAAGTTGAGGGTCACAGAGCAGTCAAGAGACTGCTGATTTTATAGTTGGGGAAACTGAGGCCCAGAGAGGGGAAGGACTTTCCTGGACAGCCCCAGCCTGGCACATAGCCTTCATCTTCTCCCTTCTCCTCAAATCTGCAGGCTGAGCTGGGTCCCATTCTGGGGACTGAAGCCCTCAGGGCTGTCTTCGGGGACTTGGCCCTGTCATCCTTGCTGCTATTCTGGCCCTGGCTATCCTGAGCTCTGGCACTGGGATCCTGTTGTTCTCTGCTCCTCTGAGCACCTTGGTCTTGCCTTGTTCTTCCGCTCCCATTTGGGGCCAGAGTCCTATTCGAATATTAAACAAGCCATTTGGCACAGGTAGTGACCAATTAAAATGAACACTGGCCAAATCCTGGAGTTCCCCTTCTGGGGTACGCACTGGCCCTTTGAATGCCAGAGGTGCGTGGTCTGGGGGTGCTGGGGAGGGGACAGAGTGGCTGGGATAGATGATGCCTTTGCCAGGCTTTGGACAGTGGCAACTAGCCACTTAGGTATGAGAGTATGTCATTATTTTATCACCTTTACAGGTGCATATTGGTTGAATATCATCCTTAAACCCACATCTCTGAACCCACATGAGGTCTTGGCATCTGATTACAACCTCCATGATACCACCTGCCATTGTAGATTTCTAACTGTCACCCCCATCAGATTCTCTATTGCCAGCTTTGCCTGAAGAGGGAAGGAGGAGGGGGTCTGTGCTTGTCACATGATGTCTTAGTGCCAGGCCTTGTGGTAGGGAGGTGGTTAGGGAGGTGGTTAGGGCTGCAGAGGATCACAGGCTGGGTGGCTTAAACAGCCATGCATTCTCTCACGGTTCTGGAGGCAAGAAGTCTGAGAGTGCCTCTCTCCTAGTTCCTGGTGGTTTGCTAGAAATCTTTGGGATCCCTGGCTTGTGGACGCATCATCCTCTCTGCCCTCATCTTCACATGGTGCCCTCCTGGTATCTTCCCTGTGTTCACTTGGCCCCCTTTTATAAGTACGTTGGGGCCCATGCCAATGACCTCATCTTAACTGAATTATCAACAAAGACCCAAATTTCCCTATTTCACAGTCACAGGTACTGGGGATAGATCTCCAATATCTTCTGGGAGGATATCATTTAGCCTGTATCAGGAAGATTTACTCATAATACCTCCTTGTGAACGCTGAGTATGGGATCTTTTTGATTAAAGATTATAACTGCATGTTCCTCCCTTCCTCCCTCCCTCCCTCCCTGCCTCTCTTCCTCCCTCCCTCCTTCCCTCCCTCCCTTCCTTCCTTTCCTCCCTTCCTCTTCCAGAATGTATTTCATTCAGATGACACATTTCATAGAAATCTTATAGATGAAACATGAGAAGGCTGATCTTAGCTGGTTGAAGAGGGATAGGTACCCCTAAGGTGCCATGAAACACATTTTGAGAACCACTGAGTAAGCTTCTCTCAGGTCTCCCTCTAGCTCAGGCATTCCATGAATCCTTCTCACCCTGATTTTGGCTCGAACCCATGTCTATATGGTCTTATTCATTTTAGGGCCAATTCTGCTTGTGACTTGTTCATGTGCCTTGCCAAGGGCTGCCCAGGAAAAGGATCCCCACTGCTTTCATCCCTGAAGTTCTGGCTCAGAATGGGCTGAATGAGGGTGCCAGCAGGGTCCTTGCCAAAGTGTTTCCAGTCAGAATAGGAATTGTGGATCTTTTCCATAACTCTGCCCTTTGTTTTTTCTGCAGAAGCCTAAGTTGTCTTGGTTTGGAAAACTCAGTGTCCTCCCTTCTTGCATGGATCTGTGGTGTGTGGAAATTCCAAACTGTAGCTTAGTTGCCTTGCCCTGAAACTTCTCTCCTCTGGAGGTACAGGGCTGGGGGCAAGGCTGAGGGAGAAGAATCTGTCTTGGTCAATCCTGGTGCTCTGGAAGAAAACCTTGTGTGATGGGCACCTCTAGTTGGTAATCTGATAAAAGTTGAGTTGCCGAGAGAATCCAGCTGAAGAGAATGACTGGTCTAAGTCCAGCATGGCTTTCCTGTTCCCTTTGCTAGGTGTGTGATTTCCCAGCTTCCTTTGGGGAAATGTCACAGTCATGATTGTGTCACAGAGGACCTCCATCTTGCCAGCACTCTCACACTCCTTCCCTGGATCACTTTGATGAAGGAGGCCTCCATGTTGTAAACTTGTCTCATGGAGAGGCCCAACTGGCAAGGAACTGAGGAAAGCCTCTGGCCGACAGCCAGTGAGGAGCTGAATCCTGTCAACAACCACTGAGAAAGTTTGGAAGTGGATCCTGCCCCAGTTGAACCTTAAGATGGCTGTGGTCTCAGCCGACATCTTGATTGTAGCTTTGTAAGAGACCTTGACCCAGAGGACTCAGGTAAGCCATAGCTAGATCCTGACCCACAGAAACTGAGATGGAAAGTATTTCAGACCGGCCAGGCACCATGGCTCATGCCTGTAATTCCAGCACTTTGAAGGCTGAGGCAGGTGGATCACTTGAGCTCAGGAGTTTGAGGCCAGCCTGGGCAACATGGCAAAACCCCATCTCTACAAAAAATCCCAAAATTAGCTAGGTGTGGTGGTGTGTACTCGGGAGGCTGAGGCAGGAGAATTGCTTGAGCCCAGGAGGCGGAGGTTGCAGTGAGATGAGATTGTGCCACTGTGCTCCAGCCTGGGAGTTAGGAGTGAAACTTTGTCTCAAAAAAAAAAAAAAAAAAAAAAAAAAAAGTGTTTCAGAGCACTAAGTTTGGGGCAATTTGTTATGTAGCAATAGACAACTCATACAGGGTGCTTTGATTTTTGATAAAAGAGATAGAGGAAGCTGGCATCCCTGTTTTCCACCAGATACAATGACCATCTTATGACCATGAGGCAACAGGCATGATGGTCCCATCCATATTAAGCTTGGCAGAGCAGAAAGGTAGAACGACGCAGGGTTCTGACAGCATCTATAAGCAGCTGGGTCAGTGCAGCAACCACCTACCTTTGGACTTCTTATATGAAAAAAACATACTCTCATTTAAGTCTTTGTTGATTGAGTTCTGTTACTTGCAGCCAAAAGCCTTCCTAAAAGTAAATTGCTTCCTCTTGCACAATCTCAGATACCTGATCTATCAAACCAGTGGGATGGATTAAATCATGTCTAAGGTCCCAGCTCATGATGGGCACTTCCAGCTACATAGTCATGTGATATTCTTTAGTCAAGAGCTCTATTTCTATTAGGGTCCAGTGGCACACCAGGACCTGCAGATATCATGGCTTTATGCCAAAACCCCATGAGTGCATACTGTGATTCTCCTGCTGAGGCTTGCCATAAACTCCTCACAGTATCTTTCCCCCTTCAGACTGACCTGTAAGATCGTGGGTTTTTAACAGGGCTTATGGCTCCAGTACTGGGGGTATTTGTACCATAATGAGGATCTACTGCATAACTTTTTCTGCACTGGGTTCCATTCAAAGCTGGCAATCTTCTGTACCACTTGGTAATTGGCATGGAGCATTATTACAGTGTGTGAAATATGCTAAATCCAGAACTCAAAGAAGCTTACCAGGTATTGTGCTTTTTCCTTTGTGGTGGGAGGTGCAAGATATAATAATCTGACCTTTACTTTGGAGGGGATATCCTGGCCTTTCCAAGAATCAATTAAAGCTGATGTGGCAGGACCCTGAATCTTCACTCTCATCTTCTGGAGTGCTTATGTCTTGTCAAGACCTCTAGGGAAAGCTGGGTACAGTGGCTCATGCCTGTAATCCCAGCACTTTGGGAGGCTGAGGTGGGCAGATCACCTGAGGTCAGGAGTTCGAGACCAGCCCGACTAACATGGAGAAACCCCATTTCTACAAAAAATACAAAATTAGCTGGGCGTGGTGGCGCGTGCCTGTAATCCCAGCTACTCTGGAGGCTAAGGCAGGAGAATCGCTTGAACCTGGGAGGCAGAGGTTGCAGTGAGCTGAGATCATGCCATTGCACTCCAGCCTGGGCAACAAGAGCAAAACTCCATCTCAAAATAGATAAACAAACAAACAAACAAACAAACAAATAAATAAATAAAACCTCCAGGGTACTTGTCACTTCTTATTCATTACTTACTCATAACTTCCAAGGTACTTGCCACTTCTTACTCATTACTTACTGATCAATAGGGTCAAATTAATAAAGCTGACCAATGCAATGTTTTGTGGAATGTCCAGGTGGTCGGTCATTCCAGGGTGGCACTGATGTTTACCATTCCCTCATGATGCAGTACTGATTTTGATTTATTAGGTTGGTGCAAAAGTACTTGCGGTTTTTGCTATTACTTTCAATGCAAAAACTACAATTACTTTTGCACCAATCTAATACTATCTTTGTTAGTGGGGGTTGGGTTGAGGCAGTTTCCCAAGTTTCACCTTCGGAACCCACCCTCTCCACTTTGATAGCTCTTGTCTCATAAAGCCATGGGGGTTTTGCCAATTATCTAGTATGTTTATTTCAGTTGTATACCAGGGACAGAGGAAAGACTACTGGGTGAGTCCATGGACCTGGCTGTGACCTGGACTGGAGCCTGGACTTCATTTAATACCTGGCCTCCATACACTTCCATTCTAACAAGGGCCAAAATAATATTTTAGATCTCCATAAATCAACTCAGACCCTGTATCCACAGTCCTCAACATTTCTGGCTATGAACAGAAAAAAGCTGGGGGATACTTTGACATGGTTGTGCGGAGTCTTTCTACCTGGAGGTTTGGTCTTTTCTTCAGTCAGTGGGTTTCATGTCTGAAAATAGGTTCAGGTCTAGAAGCTTGGCATGGGATCCTGAGTCTTGGTTTATTTTGACTGCATAGATTGAGCAATTCCCTTCTTAGCTGCCTGCCTAGCTAGCCTTCAGGAATGTCGTGTTCTATTAATCATCTCCATAGCTGTCTGGGGGTCAGGCCCCCAGCTGCTTTGGTGACTTGGCTGCTCATTACAGTATTTGCAATCACCTTGCCTCTGATGGTTAAGTGCCATCTGGCATCTATTATTTTGGGATCCTATCATCCCCCTTGCTATCACAGAAGTCTACCAGGCCCAGTATTTTCTGGCTGGATAATGTTATAACTTGGCTCTAGTTATGGGTTTGGCAGTCAGGAGGTAAAGTGGGGTCTAAACTGAGAGGTGAAGGGGGTGTTTATTTTCATGTAACATAGAAGCTTCTGTATCAGTTTTAAACTAGAAGGGAGTGCTAGTATTTACTAGGAGTCCCAAGACACTTCTGCAGGCTCAGAGAGTCCTGAGTATCTGGAAGTTTAAAGATTCTTGAGGGCATGAACCCTACTGTCCCTATCCAACAGCTTAGGGCTCCACTTCTTTCTAATCAAAACCCTAACCTTGGCATGACAGAATTGCCCAGGTGGAGAATTTTCTGGTGCTCTGTTACCCTCATAATTAAGACCTGGGCCTGCTTCTGGGTCTTTTCTGTCCTTTGGATGCAGGAGAGGGGAACTCTGTACATGCTACCAAAGAGGCCCTCTGACTGTGATGTTTTGCCTTACCCTGGCAATTTCCATTGTCTTTCTGTAGCACGTCTTTCTGTAGCACGTTAGTAGCACTCAGCAAGCCATCCAATTTTGTTGTCATTATAGTTAGTACTTCATCCAAACCTCTCAAAAGCCTGAGATATTGCACCCATTGGTTCATTCTCTTCCCCAAGTAGTCCATCCCAATTTACCACCAGTGAAAGACTTCACATTTATGCCACTCTATCACCCCAAGGGCTGTTCATACTCCACCTACCACCATCCTGTCACCTCAGTGATGTCCGCCAGCCACTGAGTGGATGATCCAGTTATAAAGTCCCATTTAGTCTGCTCCTTAGACCACCCCACTTCTGATACCAACTGTCTTAAATCTTGTATCGCAAGAAATAAACTTTGAGACAGAAATCTAGATCTGAGACAGAACTCTGAGGCAGAGTTCAACTCTCTGATGCAGTCGCAGAAGAGGCCTCCGTCGATTGCATGGTGGACCCTGAAGCTGAGATGATCCTGCAGAATTCTCTCAGATGGAGGCCTCTGAGCTTCTCCATTGCTAGTGGTGGGTTGCCAGTGAGGGGAAATGACTTTGGGTGATACAATGCCCTTCAGTGAAGGCTGCTTCCTGGGGAGGGACTGCGCTCTGAGCCGTTAGCAGCCAACACTCCTGGGAGCTGAGCCAGCCTTTGTCCCTGTGGGAGATTCATCTGGGTCGGGCACCACAGCATCCACTACAGCAGTGGTTCTCAAAGTGTGGTACTCAAACCAGCAGCATCACCATCACCTGGGAACTCTCTAGAAAATGCAAAGTCTCAGGCTCCACCCCTGACCTACTGAATTAGAAACTCTGAGTATAAGATCCAGAGATCTGTGATTTAACCAACCTTCCCAATTTGATGCGGCTAAAGTCTGAGGTCCACAGCACCACAGGGAGGAAGATCTAGCAGATGACTTACACAGAAAAATTCTGCCCTAGGCCAATTTCAATATATATTCTCAGAGCTATGTTTGATTATGGGAAGTATACATGTAGTAGTATCTATTTATAAATGGTTTCCTTGATCTGTTTTTTAAAGGGGGTTCATTTATTTCTTTTTATAAATACTTTTTAAAAAAGTTTTTATTGAGACAGGGTCTTACTATGTTGTCCAGGTTGGTCTTGAACTCCTGGTCTCAAGTGATCCTCCTGTCTCAGCCTCCCAAAGTGGTGGGATTACAGACATGAGCCACCACACCCTGCCTTTTTATTACTTTTTTAAAAAGGTATTTCCATTTGTTTCTTAATGGACTGATGCGTGAGGGCAACTGGCTTATTTGTTTCATCCGCTTGGAACTCATGGTGTTTCCCAGAGAAACTGCCAGCAGCTTTCAGTAAGTGCCAGGTCTGGACTTAGCAGCTTGGGACCGTAGGGATATCTGTGTAAATCCAAGGCAGCCCAGTGGAAAGAGTTTTGGTGCTGACCTTGATATGGAGCCTGGCTCCCCCAGCACCTCTCACTGTGGAACCTTAGGAGGTCACTTTCCCTTTCTCATCTGAAAAACAAATGGGGTTGATGTGACGATGAAAAGGAAATCACACATAGTAACTGCTAAAAAGCGTGAGCTCTACTTTCACTTCCAGCTGCCTGCGTTCCAGTTCCTGCTCTGCCATGCCACATGGTGCAATCATGGGCACGCACATTCCCATCTTGAGCACATCCCTTCCCATCTCTGGGCTGTTCCCCATCTACTAAGTGGAAGGGCATTGATCTGGACAGACTCTGTGGTTCCTTCCTGTGCCTGTGAGCAAGAGTTGTGTTGGTTACCCTTGTCCCCCAGGCATTTGGGACCCAAGGCTCCAGGATGGGAAGGATCCTCCAATGTGTTTAAAGTCTCCCTCCAAATCAAGTCCTAACTCCTGCCATGTCCAGCATGACCTGGCACCTGGAGGCGTCTCAGGCCTCACCCCTCCTCCTCACCCTGCGTGCGCCAGCCAGTGCAGCCCCTTCTTAATCTTTAAGCAAGCCAGCCAGCCTGCCTTTCTCACTACCTTGTGGACTTCGCATTGGTGATCCTTTTCTGGGAGATTCCACCCCAGCTCTTTGCACTGCTGGCTTCTTCTCATCTTCTGGAGCTCAGCTCATTGTCACCTCCTCAGCACCCCCCTCAGCATTCCTCTGCCTCCGTGACAATCATATCAGCACTTTTGTTTCCTGCAAAAACACCTTTCACAATCAGAAGCGCTCTCGTTTGATTGTAAGTTTAGCTGGCTATTGTCTGTGTGATTTATTAGAATGTGCGGCCGTGAGGCTGAAACTTCTGATCTGGCCTTAATCATGACAGTATCCCCAGCCAATGACCCTAGCACATAGTGCTAAAAAAATAGGTTGGCATGTGTCAGTGAATAGAGACTTGCTCTTAGGAATGCAGGCTGGCTCCGTCTCTATTTGTCCAGCCTTCTTGGGCTCTCATGGCTGAGAAATGGGTTTCAACTGGCAGGCCTGTTTACCCACGCCACTACCTTACTGCATGCACCTTGCACCTCATGCCATCTCGCCTTGGGAACCCATGGGATGTGCCAGATGGGCTGGGCCTGGCTCTGCTACATGTGTGTCCCCTCCTAGCTCCTGGCTCCCAGCAGTCTTCCCAGGCTTCTAAGGCAAAGAAAGAAAGAGAGAAGAGAAAAGGAGGCTGGACTTGGCTTTGCTCTCCAACAAACCGGCAAGCAAACAGAGCATCTGGTTTCGAATTTCAACAAGGATGTGTCAGCAGAGCCTGGGTTACACCAGCCTGGGTGGGGGGAGAGACTGGAGGGGTTATGTCACTGGTGAGGTGTGGTGGTGCAATGCGGGTGACAACACCACGCGGGCCCGGATGTGGTGTCAACAAACCCGTGCCCGAGCGGGGCTCCTGGCTGGGGGCATGCGGAAGTGTTGGGGTGACCCCTCCAGGAAAGAAAGAGCCACGGTCATTTCCTGAGCCTGTCTGCCAGGTGCTTTCGAGTGAGAATCCCACGAGAATCCTCTCACCTGCCAGGCGGGGCCCATGTTATCAATGTCCCTTTCCAGGTGAGGAAATTGAGTCTAGGAATTGAAGTGACCCGCCCATGGTTGTTTGGCCCTGGTATAGAGCTGGGATCCAAACACAAACCCAGTTTTGGCTCCTCTTCCTGGGGACTCTGAGTTGAAGTTGTGTCAACTGTTTCCTGGCTTTAGGAGGCTGGTCAGGCTTCCCAGCCTCCCCATCTCAGCCTCCTCGGTTACAAAATGAAGGTGTCATTCCCTCAGTCATTCAGTTGGGGTGAGATTTGAATGGATGATGGTGGCAAAACCCTTAGAAGACCACCTGGTGGGCTGGGGATGGTGGCTCACGCCTGTAATCCCAGCACTTTGGGAGGCTGAGGCGGTGGATCACAAGGTCAGGAGTTCGAGACCAGCCTGACCAATATGGTGAAACCCCGTCTCTACTAAAAAAAAAAAAAAAAAAAGCCGGGTGTGGTGGCACATGCCTGTAATCCCAGATACTCAGGGGGCTGAGGCAGGAGAATTGCTTGAACCCATGAGGTAGAGGTGGCAGTGAGCTGAGATCGTACCACTGCACTCCAGCCTGGGCGACAGAGTGAAACTCCATTTCAAAAAAAAGGAGAAGACCACCTGGCTCTGTGTGCCCCAGACCCATCTTCCTTCTTCGTGGGTGCAGAAGTCCCAGCCCCCTGGGGAAGAAGACTATGGTGGGCGATGATGTATCCTCGGAACGGCTCCAGGGGAATGGAACCAGCCTTTGGACCCCCAGGCATTGCCAGCTCTGGGCGTCGCTTCCTCTCAGGGCCTGCTCAGTAGATGACTCTGTCCCTACGGTGTGGTGATGCCTGGGTCAGGCTGTCTCCCCACTTCCTACTCTGTTGGCTACAAGAGCAGGGGCAGCAATGGCTGACAGTCCAGACAAAAGCTTTTAGAGGAACCAGGTGGGGAGAGGGTGCCCACCGCAGACCAGGCCCTTTCCATAGCTCTTGAGATGACCAGTCTCATTGACCTCTTCCCCAAAACCTTGACGAGTGACATAGTGTGCTGCTTTTTTTGTTTAGAGATGGACAAGCTGAGGATCGGAGAGGTGAGGTCAGTGCAGCAGTTCCACAGCACACCAGAGCTGGATTGGAACCCAAGTGCATTTGCATGGCTTCTGGCTCCTCTGTGGACTGCCAGGCTGTGTGGGCCGGTGCTTCCCTTCTTTGGGACTCAGTTCTTCCACTTATAAAATGAGGGGGTTGGACCACATGACTTTAAGAGTCTTCCCATCCCTGGCATTCCCTGAGTCGCCATCTTGGAAATTCTGACCTCATGCTTGCTTTGTGCAGTTGTTTATTTGCTTATCTCTCTTGCACTGTGGAGCTGGGAGGGCCCAAATGGTAGCAGTTCAGGCCAGTCTTGCTGGGGTAAAGGCACAGCTTCCTCCATGGTCTCTGGGTTTGAGAAGGTCTCCGAGAATCCTCACACCACAGAGGACATAGCATCTTTTTCAGAGCCCTCCCACTGGCTCGAGAGGGAACTTGTAATTTCATTTTATTTTTGGTTCTCTCTCTCTTGCTCTTTTTACTGTAGTAAAATATGCATAATATAAAACTTACCATTTTAACTATTTTCAAGTATCGGTTCAGTGGCATCAAGTACATTCACATTATTGTGTAACCATCACTGTGATCCATCTGAGAACATTTTCATCATCCCAAATGGAAACTCTGTACCATGAAACAATATCATCCATTCTTCTCTGCCCCCAGTCCCTGGTTGTGATGTGTTTTTATACCAAAGTCTCTAGGATATTTAAGGGTTGATGTCATCCTCCTTCCCCTCCCAGGTTCTGGGGGAGGAAAATGACCTACAATTCCACTGATTTCTGAAGAGTCTGGGACATGCTTAAGCACAGGATAAGGAGGGCGTGCATGAGGTTCCCTGGCTTGAGTAGCACAGTACAACCTTATAATCTCAAAATATCTCTGCCCCAGAATGCATCAGTGCCTCAGGTTGCATAGTCTTCATTTATTGCTCTCTGCCTCTGCTCTTTAGCTCTTGGGAGTGAACACACAGCTGGTGTTAGGAGAAATACACTGGGCCACCGTGAGACAGGAAACCCACTTTCTAGTTCTGCTACTGCCTCTGATTGCATGACCTTGAGTAGCCAGCAAGACCTCTATAAGCCTCAGAAGGCTAAGTGGTGCCAAGGACTCTCTCACCGGTCAAGTGGGTAAGGATGCCAGCTCTTTCAGGGCACTTCATGAGAAAGCACAAGGTGGAGTTCAAATGAAAGAGAAGATAGATGCTAACTCAGTGGCTAGCCCATGGCTTTCTCCTCACTTCAGGAAGATGCTCTGGTGGAGATGGGGTGGCGACCTCTGACCCCTATGACTGTGGGGGAGCTCCAAAGCCCATAGTTTCTGGAGATGACTCATGGGAAGTTTTCCCGAAGGTCAAAGCTGGTTGTCAGCCTCCCTCTCTCCTCGTCTTCCCCATAGACTTGGGAGTTTGCCAATTTGAGGCAACATTTTTCTTATCTCCCACTAGGCCCTGCGCTCATGGATTTGTTAGGGGTGGGAGCTGTTTTTACTCACAACACTTCTGACACCAAATGTGTGGGTTTTCTTCTCACACCAACTAACTCTCCAACTCTCTGGATACCCACTGGGCGTCCTACATTTCAATTCAATTTGGACACTAACGCCGCAGGCTTGGGGACTCAGTCCCACGAGACTGCCCTCGCTTCAGATGCCAGTCACAGCACCAGTTCCTCAGGTGATCACACTGCTGTCCAACTTCCCTACAAAGCCTGGAAGGTTCACACAACCACCTGCCCGTTTCAGGTTTGGGGATTGGTTAGAATGGCTCACAAAACTCCAGAAAACACTTCACGTACCAGTTTTGCTTTATTATAAAGGAAGCAAATGAACAGCCAGATGAAGAGGGACTGAGGGCAAGATCTGCAAGGGTCCTGAGTACAGGAGCTTCTGTCCCTGTGGAGCTGGAATGAGCTGCCGATTCAGCTCACCCAGTCCTGTTGTTTAGAGGTTTTTAATGGAGATTTCATTACATGAACACAATTGACTAAATCATTCACCTTTGGTGATGAACTCACTCTGTATTCCTTCTCTCCTCCCTGGAGGTTGAAGAGGCTGAAAATTTCAAGTTTTGAATCAAGACTTAGTCTTTCTGGCAACTAGTTCCCATCTGGAAGCTATCTAGGGGCCCGCCAAGAGTGGCTTCATTAGAACAAAAGAGGCTCCCATTACCCTTATCACTCAGGAAATTCCAAGGGTTTTAGGAGCTCTGTGCCAGGAACTAGGGACAAAGACCAAATACCTCTCTAGAGCACAGACAGTAAGAAGGACTCTACTCTGTCACACACAAGGTTTAGCAAAATGGAGTTGGGATGTTATCTGTATGTGTTTCTTAATAAAACCACTATCCATCAAGGTCATAATCTACGGGCACACTGAGTTCCTGCTCCCCTTCCCCATGTGTCAAATAGGGATGTATTAGTTATCTATTGCTGCATAACAAATTACCCCAATGCCTAGTGTCCTAAAACAAATGAACAAAAATTCTTGTCTCACTGTTTCTGTGGGTCAGGAATCTGGGTGGAGCTTAGGTAGGTCCTCTGGTTCCAGGGCTCTCATGATAGCTGCAGCTAAGATGTTGGCTGGTTATCCGCTGGGGAAGGATTCACTTCCAAGCTCACTAATGTGGCTGTTGGAAAGGTCCATTTCCTTTTGGATTATTATATGGAGGTGAGGACTTCACTTCCATGCTGGCTTTTGGGCAGAGGCCTCCTTCCTTTCCTTGTGCAGTGAGCATCTCCATACCCAAGGAGGGTAGCTCACCATATGGCAGAATGCACGAGTTAAAGGCAAGTGAGGCTGTGTGAACAAGATGGAAAGCATCATCCTTCATGACTTTGATATGGTTTGGCTCTGTGCCCCCACTCAAATCTTACCTGCCTCCCATAATTCCCATGTGTTGTGGGAGGGACCCAGTGGGAGATGACTGAATCATGTGGGCAGGTCTTTCCCACGCTATTCTTGCGATAGTGAATGGGTCTCATGAGATCTGATGGTTTTTAAAAACAGGTGTTTCGGCTGGGCGCGGTGGCTCAAGCCTGTAGTCCCAGCACTTTGGGAGGCCAAGACGGGCGGATCACAAGGTCAGGAGATCGAGACCATCCTGGCTAACACGGTGAAACCCCGTCTCTACTAAAAAATACAAAAAACTAGCCGGGCGAGGTGGCGGGCGCCTGTAGTCCCAGCTACTCAGGAGGCTGAGGCAGGAGAATGGTGTAAACCCAGGAGGCGGAGCTTGCAGTGAGCTGAGATCCAGCCACGGCACTCCAGCCTGGACGACAGAGCGAGACTCTGTCTCAAAACAAACAAACAAACAAGCAAACAAACAAAAACAGGCGTTTCCCTGCACAAGCTCTCTTTTTGCCTGCTGCCATCCACGTAAGATGTGACTTGCTCCTCCTTGCCTTCCACTGTGATTGCGAGGCCTCCCCAGCCACATGAAACTGTGAGTACAATTAAATCTCTCTCTCTCTTTTTTTTTTTTGTAAATTTCACAGTCTTGGGTATGTCTTTATCAGCAGCATGGAAACAGACTAATACAGACTTGATTTCAGAAATGACGTCTCATAACTTTTGCCCTGTTCTGTTTGTTAGAAACAAGTCACCAGGCCAACAGTCAACAGGAGGGAATTACACAAGGGCATGAATACCAGGATGCCGGGATCACTGGAGACCACCTTAGAGACTGCCTCCCACAGGGCATAATAATAGCTACCTTAAAGGGTTGTTGTGGGGATAAAACATGACGATGTATGTGAAAACAGCAGCTTTGAATATTCCAAAGCTCTAGGTAAACATTAGTTATTTTTGTATTATGAATCATCTATTACCTATAATATTAATGATGCTGTTTAACATTTCAGTAATAAATACAACTATTGGCAGAGAAGACAAATCATAGCTCATCAGAGCTACCTAGACTTCAGAAACCACCTGCTACAACCTCCTCATTTTGCAAATGGTGAAATGGTGCACTCAGAGTCATTCGGAGAGTGCCAGAATTGTAAACAGAAGACAAGTGTTCCCATTACTTTTTTGTGTCCACAAAACCTAAAAATGTACTCTTTGTCTAGTACTCTTTCCACTTTATCACATTGTCTTTAGGCAGAATATTAAAAAGAAACAAAATAGACACATAATTTCTTCTGAGGAAAGGGTCTTTAGGGTACTTCTTGACACTTTTCCTACGTGATGATGTAAGTTTAAATAAATAGAGGCCACCTGTTAAATCCGTGAATGGTGCCGGGGCTGGGATTCATCAAGCTGGCAATGGTGGGATAGTATGTGGTTCTCAACCTTCACTGCAGTGTTGGGATAGTATGTGGTTCTCAACCTTCACTGCATGTCAGAATCACTTGTGAAGCTTCAGTGATTCTGAGTTCATTGGTTTAGGATACAGCTTGGGTATTGGGAGTGTTACCGTTTCCTCAGGTGGCTCCAATGTGCAGAGAACAAGTTAGAGGACCAGTGGGATCATCTTTATTCAGCTGGGGGAATACTCACTGATCACAGCAGTCAATTCTTTGGAGGCAGAATTAGAACAGGCCACATCTGGCCACCGTTTGTTTTTGCAACTGATGTTTTATGGGGATGCAGGCATGCTCATTCAGTTACTAATGTCTGTGGCTGCTTTTGTGCCCCAATGGCAGAGTGGAACAATTGTGATTGGCACTGATGGTCCACAAAACCTAGAAATGTATGATTTGTTTCTGTATAGAAAAAAAATGTGCTGACCCCTGAGTTCGGAGATGGAACCGTGGGAGCTGTGTGCATAGCTCAGAAGAGTCACTTGGTGTTGGATAAAAACTTGGGAATCATTTCTAGAGTGGTGAGAGTGTAAGCCAAGTCAAGTCCTGAACAGATTTGACATTCCAGTGGGGAGAGAGTGGGAGGCAGCAGCACAAGCACAGAGTTGTGGGACGGATGGAAGCAAAGTCAGGAGAGGAACCAAGAGGAACAACATTTCAGGTGAGTGTGGAAAAGAATCATCAAGAAGACAGAGTGAGAGAGAGAGTGGTCAGAGAGGTGGCAGATGACCCCGGAGAGAGTGAAGCCAAGAGAAGTGAGCACGGGGGTGGTTGTTGCAGGAGAGATGGTGCCCAGCAGGGCCTGACATAGCAGAGGCCGAGAAGGGAAAGGCCTGAGGAGGGGTTGAAAAATTTGGCCACTGAGAGGTGATCATTGCATCTTAAAGATATACAATAAAAAACAAAATAGATTAATCAAAAGAAAAGAGTGAAAGAGAACAAATATGAATGAGAAAAAATAAAAAAAAATAGGTGACTGTCTAACATTTTTGCTATATAGGCAAAATAGCAATAGAAATTTTCAGAAAGGAAAAAAGTTATTTGCACAAAAGTGAAATAAAAAGAAGGTCATTGGATTTTTCAGAAAAGAGCATGACCCCAATTTTCAAATAACTGGACTGCTACTTTCATAAGTCATTTTTGGAGGAAGAGGGTATTATTTATATTTTCTGATGCAGCCCACCAAATTGAAACCTTGTTATCTTCTTGCTTTTTTCTCTTTGTCTAACTCTGCTGTCTTTCTCTGGGTCCATAGATACACATGTGCGCTAAATTATACCTATCACATGTGTTGACTTAAAAAAGTGATTTCATATTTGCAGTTGTTCCTGAAGGAGACAGGTGTCTGCATGACTAATCTAATTCTGCAGAAATCACTTCTATTGAGCAATTGACCAAATGCCGGGTGATTCAGGCACCATCTCTCATAGCTTCCTCACTTTCCCTCCTTTCCTCTCTTAATAGTTTTGTAGTCCTTGTTCTGAGGTTGCCTTGTGAGGTGACCTTGGGTGAATAAGCTGTTTCTCCCTGGGTCTATTTGCTGCCCAGAGTGCTGACCCACAGGTCAGGGGACTAATGAGGAAGAAAAAGTGACTGGTGCTTGTGTGGCCTGGGGCAAGCCCATTAAGGATGGCATCTCTATAAGGGGCACAGTCATGGAGAGTTCAGCCAGACTCTTGAGAATGATGGAAAAGAGTGGTATCATTGAGACTGCCTTCGAAAACCTGGTAGGCATGGCTATCATTGTGTTGATGGAGAGGAGGAATGTGTTAAAGTAGGTCTGATTTCCCTGCATGTATAAGTGGCTATTCTCTTTGAGCAAAGCTATTGGTTATTACTAATATTACCCCTTACTGAGTTCTTATTGTGTGACATGCTGTTTACTGGAGCTTTACACATTTGATCTCATTTAATCCTCATGACAACCCCGGGAGGCCAGAGACTGAGGTTAAATCAGTCGCTGGAGGTCACCAGCTGGGGAGTGGTGAAGTTGGGATCTGAAGCCAGTTCTGCCCATGTTGTTTTGATCATGACTCCACAGTGTCTTCCATAAGGGCAGGAACATCCATAGTCACCATGGTATCCATAGTGCCTTGCACCATGCTTGTATATCATAGGCACTCAATGAATAAGGTATTGATTAACTGCTATATTAACTATAAAACAATACTGTAGAAAAAAACAATCCTTCAAAATTTCAGTGGCATTACAATAACACACATTTCTTTTTCCCACTTGCGGGGCTCCGTGGATTGGCTGTAGTTCAGCTGATCTAGCTTTGTCTTGGCCAGGCAGGCTGGACTCAGGCCTCTAGTTGAATTTCTTTCTCCTTTTATGTCTTTATTCTGAGCTTAAGCTGAAGGAGCAGGGGCTGCCTGGGACATTATCATCTCATGGTAGATTATAGAAGTGCAAGAGGTAAAGGTAAAGCAAAATCATGCAGAGACATTAAAGGCCCTGGTCCAATCCAATCTGCTATTATTTCATTTCCCAAAGCTCTTCACATCACCACGTCCATCATCAATAGACCAGGGAGATACATTCCACCAACTCTAGTGGGAGGTATTGTAAGACACAGGGCAAGAGTTTGTAGAATTCTATTAACAGGGAGGCATGAAGCATAGAAAACCAAACTCAACACTTCACACTCACTCTCAGTTGTGATTAATTCATCTGTGAATAAAGGTAAAACTCCAGGAACAGTGGCTTACACAATATGGAAATTTCTCTCTCATGTTAGTCTGGATATAGGTAGTTCAGGCCAGGCAGGGCATCTCTGATCTCTGAAATCCCTAGGTACCCAGGCTCTTTCTATCTTGTTGCTCTGCCTGGCATGCGTGGTCCCCTCATGGGGCAAGGTGGTGTTCCAGCCAGCACCTCTATGCATCACAGCAGATGGAAGAAAGAGTAGGGACTTGAGTCAGCTGCCTCTTAGAGCAGCAGTCCCCAACATTTTTGGCACCAGGCACTGGTTTTGTGGAAGACAATTTTTCCATGGACTAGGGAAGGGGATGTTTTCAAATGATTCAAGCTCATTACATCCGTTGTGTACTTTATTACTGTTACTGTATTAGTCTATTTTCATGCTGCTAATAAAGACATACCTGAGACTGGGTAATTTATACAAGAAAGAGGTTTAATGGACTTACAGTTCCACATGGCTAGGGAGGTCTGACAATCATGGTGGAAGGGATAGAGGAGCAAGTCATGTCTCAGATGGGTGGCAGCAGGCAAAGTGAGAGCTTGTGCAGGGAAACTCCCCCTTATAAAACCATCAGATCTCCTGAGATTTATTCACTATCACAAGAACAGCATGAGAAAGACCTGCCCCCATGACTCAATTACTTCCCAGTGGGTCCCTTCCACAGCACTTGGGAATTGTGGAAGCTATAATTCAAGATGAGATTTGGGTGGGGATACAGCTAAATCATATCAGTTACATTGTAATAGATATTGAAATAATTATACAACTCCCAAAAATGTAGAATCATTGGGAGCCCTGAGCTTTTCTTCTTGCAACTAGATGGTCTCATCTAGGGGTTATGGGAGACAATGACAGATCATCAGGCATTAGATTCTCTCTCTCTTTTTTTTTTGAGAGACAGAGTCTTGCTCTGTTTCCCAGGCTGGAGTGCAGTAGTGTGATCTTGGCTCACTGTAACCTCTGCCTTATGGGTTCAAATGATTCTCCTGCCTCAGCCTCCTGAGTAGCTGGGACTATAGGCATGTGCCACCATGCCCAGCTAATTTTTGTGTTTTTAGTAGAGATGAAGTTTCACCATGTTGGCCAGGATGGTCTCGATCTCTTGACCTCGTGATCTGCCTGCCTCGGCCTCCCAAAGTGCTGGGATTACAGGCGTGAGCCACTGTGCCTGGCCTAGATTCTCATAAGGAGCTTGCAGCCTAGATCCCTCACATGTGCAGTTCACAATAGAGTTCATGCTCCTATGAGAATCTAATGCCACTGCTGATCTGACAGGAAGTGGAGCTCAGGCAATAATGTGAGTGATGGGGAGTGGCTGTAAATACAGATGAAGCTTCACTCCTTTTCTCTGCCACTCACCTCCTGCTGTGCAGCCTGGTTCCTAACAGGCCACAGACCCTTCTGTAAGTTGGGGACCCCTGTCTTACAGAAGGTTCTTGAAGGTTGCTATATGCACCTCTGCTAGTATCTTTCTGGCCAGAATTTAGTTTCAAAGCCATACCCACCTGTAAGGGAAGTCTGGGGAATGTAGTCTTTATTTCAAATAACCATGTGACCAGCCATAATTTCCATTTTTATTAAGGAAGGACAGAATGGACATTGGACTGTGTCAATCTCTGCCACCCCACCCTGCTGCTTATTAGACATGTGGATGCAGGAGAGGGTGAGATGTGGTGCCACAGCCATCAACTTTGAGGTCAAGCAGATCTGGCCCAAATGAGACTCTTCATACAGCCACGTGGCCTTGTGCAAGCCACCTAATCTTATTGAGCCTCAGTTTCTTCAGTTGTAAAAAGAGGGAAAATGATCCAATTTCAATGAGTTATTATAAGAATTAAACAACTTAAGACATGGCATATCAGGGTTAATATGTTACTCCAGATTAACATCTAGAGGGGAAGATGTATGTGTTAATAGGTAGCGGTGAAAAAAAATATCCTCTTGTTATCCCCACTACCTGTTCTTAACATCCATGGAACTTCATTACTGACATATGACAGACTGATACATCATTGACCAAAAAACCATGATATCTTTCTTACCTCGGTTTTATCATCTGACAAATGGGTATAATAAGAATGCCTCCCTTATTGGGTGTTATGAGGATGATGTGACCTCCTGCCTATAAAATATTCATAGTCTCACCTGCTGTATGGCAAATGCCTTCAAGTAAAGCTACATGTTATGACAATCTTTGTTTTTCTCATGCCCTGAGCAGGGCCTGGCATGTGCTAGGTGTTCAATAAATGTTCTTCAGTTGAAGACAATTAAATTAAAAAAAAAATGGTTCTAACTTCAACAAAAAGTTTATTCGAACAAGAAAAAAGCCCTCAAAGCAAAAGCAACCCAAGACCGAGTAACCATCTTGATGCACTATGTGGGTTTTAAGTTCCAGAGACCAAAGCCAAGCAGAAGGTTCCACTGATGACAGGCATCTCAGACCACGACAATCCAGCCTGACCTCTGTATACCTTAGAGGCCTCTTAAAGTTCCTCTGTACCCCTTTGCTTCTCTATCACCCAGGGGAGGGGAAATTATTATTCTCATTTTACAGGTAAGAAAACTGAGGCTCAGGGAGTCAGAACTGGACCCATGATCACAAAACTAACAGGGAATCTGTGTGGATGTTCTGATTCTCAGTCCTGTGTTCTCCCCATCAGACCAGAAAGACCATCTGGTTGGTCCTAATACTTCTACAGCCTGGAGGCCCAGCAGGGTTAAGTGACTTCCCCAAGGCCACACAACAAATGGGCAGAGCAGGTGAACCCTCTGACCTCTCTCCAAAGGAAGTGTGGGCTGTTTGCTGTAAACGGTGCCTCCAGGGAATCCCTTCTCAGCACCCAGCTCCTTGATGGCAGAGGCTTAGGCCTGAAAGCCTGCTTCACTTGGAAACAGCCCAAGCCTGGCCAACAGAAGGACATAGGAACCTTTTTTTTTTTTAAATTATACTTTATGTTCTATGGTACATGTGCACAACGTGCAGGTTTGTTACATATGCATACATGTGCCATGTTGGTGTGCTGCACCCATCAACTCCTCATTTACATTAGGTATTTCTCCTGATGCTATCCCTCCCCCTCCCCCCACCCCACGACAGGCCCCGGAGTGTGATGTTCCCCTTCCTGAGTCACAGGAACATCTTTGATGACAGCTATGATTCTGTCAAGATGGCAGGAGATGCTTTGATCAGGATTGTGGTATGGAAGGCAGTTTCCTCTGCAAAGAGTCACGAGAAAGAGAAAGACAGGAATCATGGGGTGGACGATGAAGCTTGAATTTGCATCCACATCTGTTTGACTCCATAAGACAAAGGTGTGGAATGACATCCAGGCTGAGTCTGAAATGTGAAGTGAGTGTTTCCTCCTTGTCTGTCTCTATTATCACCCCATCTGTCTCCTGGGACTCTGTGTCTGGTGGTACAGTTTGAATATTGCACAAAGGCACCTGGAGACTATGTGCATCTCGATAATCCCAGCACTTTGGGAGGCTGAGGCAGGCAGATCACTTGAGCCTGGAAGTTCGAGACCAGCCTGGTTAACATGGCAAAACACTGTCTCTATGAAAAGTTTAAAAATTCTCCAGACATGGTGGCATGTGCCTGTAGTCCCAGCTACTTAGGAGGGTGAGGTTTGAGGATACTTTGAACCCAGGAGGTCAAGGCTGAAGTGAGCTGTGGTTGTGCCACTGCACTCCAGTGAAGATTTTACTACCATGTATTGTGTATTGCAACCAGGAGGATGTCTATTTATCCATCTGTTTATTCATTAGCACATACCTATCAGAATTCTTAACATGTGTAGGACACTGTACTAGGATATGGGCATAATGCAAGGACTAAAACAGACCTAGTTATTGGTCTCACTAGAGTCCATAACTTAGCTCTCTAGTCTTTCTCTAAGAAGTTGTGAATGTATTCATCATCCATCCATCCATCCATTGTCCACACACTCATTTAATTGACTCACATATTCATGCATTAATTTTTATCACGTGTTCAATCATGTACCCATTTAATAATTTTGTTACTCTTTCCTCTCATTTATTCATTCATTTAGTCACTTAGAAGTTTATTCTTTTATAAACTCATCTATTTACTAACTCTGATTCATCCCTTTCTATTTATTCACTCACTAAATTGATCCATTTCATCACATGCTATTTCATTTATGCTTTCTCTCACTCTTGCAATCATTTAAAAAAATCATTTAGTCATCAAACATTTACTGAGGCTATTCTGTATTCCAGGGGACCTAGATGAAATCATCTTCAAGTTCCGTAGGAGGGCTGTGGCTGACCTTGTCTCGTCTGATAAACCACTGAAGAAGAATGCTGTGTATCTATCTAGTGGGGCCTTCTGGGGAACTATGGGGGGCAAGGGCAAGTTCATTGGCCCGTCATTACTGTTTCCTAATCTGGGGAGCCTCTCAGGTGAGGAAACACGTTTTCCCACAAGATGTCACCTGTGGCCACCTCCCAAGAAGTGGTCAGCTGGGAGAAGCTTTCAGCTTTCTGCATCTTTCTTCCCTTCCCCCTCAGAAAAGACTCCCCTGAAGCGATTGGTCTTCTCTGGTTCTGGCCAGGGGCTGAGGAGTGACGCTGGGTGGAGGTAACACTCAGGGAGATAGGAAGCCTGTTCTGTGGGGCTTATCTCAGGACTGGGTGGCAACTGAAGACAGAAGCCATGAGAAGAGGAGAAGCTTGGCAATCTCATCTGCAATTGTTGTTTTTGTACTTATCTAAGGATGGGGGTGGGGATGAAAGGGTGGGAATGGGTTTGAGTTGCAGCAAGAGGAATTTAGATTAGTCACCTGAAAGAACTTTCCAACATACAACGCTGTAAGGCCAAAAGGAGATAGTACAGTTGCCTTTTATCTTGATCCGTGGTATAATACTTAAGTTTAGGTGTTCAATAAGTACTGGACACACAAGACTGGGAGTCTGGAGAGTTGGGCCAAAAGCTCTTATTTGTCCTTCATTCCCACTGGGGACATTTCTCTTCTTTATTTCACTCTCTGAGCCTCTGTGTCCTCGTCAGCCTTGTAGGGCTTCGATGAGGATGAAATGAGGCAATATGTGAACGTGAGCAGTCCAGTCAATGCCTAGCACATAGTACATGCTTAAGAAATACCTGTGCCATCTGGATTCTGGAAATCCCGTGCACCATGGTAGTCCAATAAAAATACACCCAATGAATCATTAACATGATTTAATTTATAGGGGACATAAAAGGTTCATTAATGTTAGCTAACAGTCAGTAAGTTTTGGAGTCAGATAGACCTGAGCCATATTTAGAGCTGCATTTGGGGTTGGGAGTGGAATAGGGAAGAAGAAGAGGAAATGGACTGGAAGAGTTGATGAAGAAGTCAGGAGGACCCAGCCCAGTGATAGGAGCGGTTTGGGAGAAAGAAATAGCTACAGAAGGATATGTGTTCAAATTTTGCTCTTCGCAAAGAACATGCTGGTTACCAAGAGAGATCAGAGCAGGCACAAGGAGTTCAGTCTGGAGGCTCTGGCAGTGGTCCAGGTGCGATGTCTAAAGCAAGGGACTGTGGTCAAGGGTGAGCTCGAGGTGAGTGGGTCTTAGCTGCCCTAGCTCCTTGTGGAGGGCAAGTGGAGAAGGTATTGGCAAGAACATTAGAAATTGTTCTAGATGCTCTCCTATGATGCTATGACCAGGATGCCCTCTGCACTCCTTTTGAAGAGGAGTTTGATATCACATCCAAGGCCTTCCATGTCTCCGTTCTCTTTGATCTAGTAATTTCACTGGAAGACAGTTCAGGGAGATTATCTAAACTGTGGAGAAAGGTTTTTGTCAGTCAAAGGCTCTTTATTGACACTTACTGTGTGCTGGGCTCTGAGGGTACATTGGGGAGTGTTAGAGAAACACACATGGGAGAGATTTTGAAGGGCTGCTGAGATCATTCATGTAGTCAGGCAATCAAAAAATATTTACTGAGCACCTGTTATGTGTCTGACATCATTCAAGGCGCTGGGTTTACAGCAAGGACCAGGACAGACGAGGATTTCAGAACTGTGGACAAGTGGGGGTTAGCAGGTCAGCAAAGTCAGAATGTTTATGCGAATGCAGCAGGCTTCTCTGATCCCCCAAATTATGCTTGGTCCTTCTCATATACACTCTTTCCCACCCCCATATTCACACAGATGAGGACCTCAACTTCTTTTCTCGATTTCTACTAAAAGCCTTTACTCAAGGTCTTTGTATGTGTAGCAAACTTATGAAAGGTTTATGGAGAAGGAGGGAGTTATATGATGAGAATGCAAACACATTAATTTTGAGTTGGTTAAACATCATTGTTTTTGAGACTCTCCAACTGTCCAACAAGTGGCTTGGCTGCCATCTTCCCCCCACTTTCTGCATCTCTGCTTCCTTCCTAAACCATCTTCCTCCGTGGCAGTGGGGTTCCAGTCATTTGCAGTCATAAATAGTATTTCCCCCTTGGTCACACTATAATCACTTGTCCAAAGTCTATTATTTCAGCTACGTTGTATGCTCCTTGAAGTACCTAGATCAGGGCCTCACTCATGATAGGCATTTCAAAAATAGTTATTCAGTGAATAAATGAACAGATGAATGAGACATCCTTCAGATCCCTACAAGAAAATTGTACTACCTGCATCTTTGCAAGAAAAAAAGGGAGTTAATTTTTTTCAGTATGATGCCACATGGGATTCTGAATTACAGAATGAAATCTAAATATCTGAATTTGATATTTGCCCTTTTGTCTCCTCTACACGGCATAGTAAAATGGGAGACAATATGGATTTTCAAATCAGATGTTGATTTGGCTATTGGCCCTTGTGCCGTGTATCCTTGGGCAAGGATTTATTTCTTGTAAGCCTTACTTCCCTTATCTGTATAATGGACACATTACCAGCACAAATGGTGTGGTGGTTAAGTGTAGACTCTAGTACTGAACTTCTGAATTCAAATCCCAGTTTTCTACTGACTGTGTTAACCTTGTGCAAGGAGCTTATTGTCATCATCGTCATCTGCAAAATAGAAATAATAATATTATTTACTTTATAGGACCATCAGGAAGATTAAATGAGTTAACACATACAGGGCACTTAAATAGTGTCTGGCAAACAGTAAGCATGGCATAAGGTTAGCTCATGTTATTATCTACCTCAGAGAGCAGATGGGATAAGATAACATACATAGGGTGTGTACTTAGCACAGTTCCTGGGATGTTTTAGCTGTTCAATACCTGTTAGCTGTCACTATTATGCCATATCTTATCAAGTTAAATGCACATTCATTTTCTTTCTATCATCTCTGAAAATGGGATGCATCTAATAGTCACTTTTGGGAAGCAGGCATCCATGATGGAGTTTTCATTGTCTGTGCAATTAATCTGGCAGAATGATGTCAGTAGCTTGGAAGAAAACCCCCAAGACAAGAGCAAGAGCAAAACACTCTGGGGAGAAGTACTGCATCCTTCCTGTGATCATCCCCGGGTCCAGATGGCTCAGAGGGTGGTGTTGTGGGGAAAACGTTGCATATAGACAGCTCTGAGTCAAAAAGTGACTCAGAGGAGCTGGATTCTGAATGTGACTAAGTTTTAGGAATACCTTAAACAACTTACCTCACTTCTATTTTCCTTTCCATGCATGCATGAAGCTGATATAGAGTAAAAACCCATTCTAAATAAAACTAAAAAAGCTTTCAGTAAGTGCGAAATACACATTCTATGTAATCAAAATCCATGTGTCACAATTGGGTAGGTAGCATGTTTTTCTTTCTTAGAGATGCGTAAAATAATGCTGCATTTTACAATCACCAGCATCTTAGACGGATGAATGATGGTGCTGTGCATATCTATCTGTCATCAGGCGTTGTCTGAGCAGCCAGCCCACTGTGGTGAGTGCCGTGGGAGAAGAGTCAGAGGTGGGCGGAGAAGAAAGAGAGGCTGAAGTTCCTGCTTGGAGCTGACTGCAGGGCCATCCTGCAGAGTGGGTCATTGATTGGGCAGCCCAGGCTTGCCATGGTCCCTCCTCAGCATTCTGCTTCCAAACTGACATGCTCTGGGCTTTCCTGGGTGTCATGGTCTTGGCTCACCCTCACCTTTCAGGTGAGTCAGTTTGCTTCACCTGAGCAAGTTGCAACTGCCTGGGCAGAGCCTCGCCTGTGACTGTACAAGGGACAGGTCTGGATTGGGCAGCCAAGTAGGCCTGATAAGGAGGATGGGGCAATTTCTAGCCAGCACCACCTTGTAGGGAATTTGGGCTTCTCCCCCAGGGCTCAGGGAATGGGCAAGAGAATGAAGGGTGGGGACTTGGATCCAGTGAAAGTACCAGGCCTCCCTGAATACCACTGACACGCCAAAGTAGGCACATCCTCCTGTTTCCCTGTGCCAAGGGCTTATACGAAATCAGGCAGTGACCCTTGCCCCCCACCTCCCAAGCATGGAATTCTCTAGGCTTGCCCCTTGGTTTTCTAGAGGATTCTGTGGGAAAACGAGGTTTCATTTGTTAAGAGTAAGTGACGATCACTTAGTTTGGTGACCTTGGGTACAGGTGGTGACATGTGGATGTTAGGGCAGGAAGGGCCCAGGATGAGGTCAGAGGTTGAAGGAGGCGGTTGATGGTAGCCAAGTCCTATATTACAAGTCGGGGAGAATAATTAGCCCCCACTTATTTCTGAAAATCACTGCCAGGATGATTTTCAGAGTACACGTGTGGGTTTCTTTACCCAAATCCAAGTTCTCTGGCTAATAAATGAAATGTTGAATTTACTATGTGCTGTGAATTCACCTCCTAGGAAAGAGATAATTGACTTGGTTTGGCCATTACTAGTTTAAAAACAATCAGAAAGAAAAAAGAAAACAAAACAAAGAATGAACATCCCCAAAGACAGTTACTTTCTGTGTTACAACTGTAGGATATTGCCATGTTGCCATCATTTATTGGTTTCTTGACTGGTTTTTTGATTGACTGCTCTATTGAGCAAGTGTTTATTGAATGCCTGTGATGATTCAGGGGCCATGCTAAGAACGAGGGGCATATAGTGATGAAATAGAGAATCTCTGGCTTTAAGAACTTCCAAAGTAGTAAATGAGCAAATACTTATGATATGAAGCATTGCTTGAGTCACTCGGTTTTCACAACCTCTCTTTGAAGGAGGCACTGGTATCTATTTCACAGATAAGGAGACTAAGACTCCAAGAGGTGAAGAGACAAGGGTGGATAAAGGGCTGGGTGAGTTCAGAGTGGAGAGAAATGATTTCCACTTGGGAGTAATCTGTATAAGCTCTGGAGGGGTGGCCTTTGAGATTGAGATGAAGGCAGAGCTGGCCATAGCAGGTGGAGAGCAGGGGCAGCCAGCACTGGGCTGTGGGGCACAGCCAGACCATGATGAGGGGAGGTTTCACTGCTCATACAGCAGCCAGTGAGCCATCAGCTAAACCTCCACTCCTGGACCTTTCAGTGAGGGAACTGCAGTTCCATGAAAACAGGTCAACATCCCAGCCAGACAAGGAGTCGTCCCTGCAAAGCTGCGTTGCCTAGAGTTGCACAACTCTGATGGGATGAACTGTTGTGTTTGGAGGGAGAGCTCAGCACTGGGAACAGCACAGGCAAGGCTTTTCTGCCTCATGAGTATCTTCTCTGAGCAAATCAGCTCAGCTGCAGGGCCCCAAGTCTATGGAAATCTAGGCGGCTGCTAGAGAAAGCCAGCTGTAGGCAGGGGGTTTAACAGAGACTGTGGCTTCTGTTGCTCGTTCATGCATTCCACAAATATTTACAGTGCACTCACCGTCTGCCAGATGCTGTGCTAAGAGATAATTAAGACAGGATCTCTGCAATCACAAACTTAGTCTAGTGAAGGAAGGGACAAGAGAATAGCCGATGATGGTAATAATAAAAATCAAACACTTGCTATGTGTTAGGCATTGCTTTAAGTGTCTTTCATCATCACAATAAAGGTTGGTTGTATTATTATTTTATAGAGGGAGAGACAGGGGCACAGAGAGATTAAGCAACTTGCTCTAGGTCACAGAGCTAGTAAGAGACAGAGCCAAGATTTAAACCCAGGCAAACTGGCTGCACAGCCCAAGCCTTTAATCACTGTGCTATACCACCTTGTCTTCCAACCAAATCAATTATAATTCAGTACAGTTCTACTGGAGGAAGCACAGGATGCTATAAGAGCGAAAACAGTGAGTTCCCAATCCAGGTGTTGAGGCATGGGTACAAGGAGGACCTTCTGGAAGAAATGAGACTATGCTGAAGCCTGAAGGGTGAGAAGTGGCATCCCCAGGCCGAGGAGAGGTTGGGAGGAGAGGTCTGGGCAATGGAATGGAATCAGAAGGAGCTGATGGTAAGAGAGAGCACGGATGGTTTCAGGAACTGTGAGGAACTCATGTTGGCTGGAAGGGATGTGGGGCAGTCCAGAGTGGAGGAGGAGACAGGCAGGTGCCATGGTTTGGGAGGTGGCATCCTCTAGCCACCCTGTGAAGATACAGTCTGGTATTACCCCGCGTTCCCGAGAACTCCAGGGCCTGTAAACATGCTAGTCACACGTGGGCCTGCTCAGAAGGCCGATGGCCTTTGTGTAAATAAACAACACCTTGCATAAATCTCTGCACTTTGAGTGACAAAGATACCTACTGAGGCCATTCCCTGAGGGTGACTTGGGAAACCAGAGGTGCAGTGACTCAGCCTTTCTGAACTTCAGTTTCATCACCTACAAAATGGGATTTTGTAATAAGTCTTCATGCACAGCAAAGGTGGTGCCTGATAGGATGTTTGCTGGGGACCCAGATTCCTTAATCTTGTTATTGGCAGATTTCCATATGAGGGGACCTTGACTAAACAAGTAAGGAGGTTTAGAGCAACAGCTTTCAAATGGGGGTTGGAAAAAAATCTCAGAATATGCAGGATATGTTTATAAAAACAACATGATAATTTCCATTATGTCACCATTCTCTCCCAGAAACAGTGTCCAATTGTTATCAGGGTAGCATGCCTTAGGACTTAGAGTTCGGATTTGGAATATCAGCCATGACAATCTATCAACAAGAGTAGGTCATTCTTACCGGTAAGGATGGATCAATAAAACACCACCTGTCTCTCATCTTGCATGGTCAACTTCTTCAAATGCCACTGGTGCCTTCCTTCAAGGTCTATCCGTTTGGTTATCAGGTCATTCTTAACAGCCATCACGGGCAAGTGCACTGCACAGTATGTTTTTAGATGCTACAGAATAGGAATAAACATTCCTGCTAGCTCTAGCAATTGGCAGAATTGAAGCAAAATGCAGTGACTCAAGATATCAGCAGCACTTTTGTGAAGACCATGTGGAATAATGCTATGTTGGTTACATTGATGTGGTTGTAAGGGAACTACACTTTGCATAATTCTTATGAAGTTATGGGGCCATATTACACCATATGGCCATCTATACTCTTTTTTTTTTTTGAGATGGAATTTTGCTCTGTGGAGACTGGAGTGCAGTGGCACAATCTCAGCTCACTTCAACCTCCGTCTCCTGGGTTCAAGCAATTCTCCTGTCTCAGCCTCCCAAGTAGCTGGGATTATAGGCATCTGCCACCACAACTGGCTAATTTTTGTATTTTTGGTAGAGACGGAGTCTCACCATGTTGGCCAGGTTGGCCTCAAACTCCTGACCTCAAGTGATCTGCCCACCTTGGCCTCCCGAAGTGCTGGGATTACAGGCCTGGGTCACCGCGCCCAGCCAATATTTTTGAAAATATTTGCTTGTTGTTTCACTCACTGGTGTGTTTCATATACGTACATATCTATGTATATACACATACAAAATCTCAGAATTTGTATTTTTTTGTGCTCATGCTCTTAAAATATGATTGAATTTCAGTAACTAAGAATCCAACCCTTAGTAATTAACATTACTTGTTATATTGTTTTCTGAAAGAAAAAGAAAGGCTATCTAAGCCCCTAAGATTTGTTTTTTTTCCCCATGATTTTTAGGTATTCATTTGCAAGTATGATTTCCTAACTATGAAACCTTCAGTGATTATTTTTTGGCATGAGTCTTCTATTCTGTCCTAAATAGTTTTGAAATGTTTATCATTTTACTCAGATGATAAATAACGAAGAAAGAAAAAAAGGTGGTGAATATAGATAATTCATTTTGAAGCTCATTTGAAAGAATTCCTGAAATTCTTAATATGTGACACATTTTAAACACAGGATAAATTCAAATTTGGAAATTAGACTCAGTACTCTGCTCAATACATAGACACTTGATCTTTTAAACATTATTTCATACCATTTTCTATCTTCACTGATCTTTACAAGGGAGCGTATTAGTTCATTCTCACACTGCTACAAAGAACTGCCCAAGACTGGGTAGTTTATAAAGGAAAGCGTTCTGCAGGGCTCATGGTTCTGCATGGCGGGGGAGGCCTGGGGAAAACTACAATCATGGCGGAAGGGGAAGAGGCACCGTCTTACGTGGCGACAGGCAAGAGAGAGCAAGTGCGTGAAGGAACTGTCAGACACTTACAAAACCATCAGACCTTGTGAGAACTCACTATCATGACAACAGTATGGGGGAAACCGCCCCCCACATGATATAGTACCTCCCACCAGGTCTCTCCTTGGACATGTGGGGATTATAGGGATTACAATTCAAGACGAGATTTGCATGGGGACACAAAGCCTAACCGTATCAGAGCATTAAACCCAAGTGGACACATCATCGATAGCTCAAAGACATTTTCAACAAGCAACACAGCTTCTTGTGTGCTGATCTTCGCTCTGCATAGAATGTTTTAAAACACCATCAGCCCTTTCTCCAATGCATGGATTGATAATATTGAGAGTGTATGAAATGGTTAGCTCTCCTTTCATCAGCTTCACTGCAAATGCGGTAAGCTTTCTACTCTGGTTAGCAACATTATGATAGACCTGGCCAATAATTTGATTGAAATCAATTCCATGCTGCAACCCTGTGCCAAGTGGTCCTGGTTTTTCCTTCAACCTTGATGAGAAACCTTTCAGTCTTTCTTTGTTTATGCTGTGCTTTGTGGTCTTCTTGGATCTCTTTTGCACAAGTCGACAAGTGTTCTTTTATTGTCGGTTGGCTCATCACATATTATTGACTAAGCTGAGGAAACACTGATCTCATTCTTTACGCCTTGAAACATTTCATTCTTCATTGTTCACTTAAAGATTTCCCTTTTTTTTTTTTTTTTTT
Source organism: Macaca fascicularis (assembly GCF_037993035.2). Classification (NCBI taxonomy): domain Eukaryota; kingdom Metazoa; phylum Chordata; class Mammalia; order Primates; family Cercopithecidae; genus Macaca; species Macaca fascicularis. The sequence goes on from NC_088382.1 coordinate 135,214,085, forward strand.
TTTTGAGACAGAGTCTCACTCTGTCGCCCAGGCTGGAGTGCGGTGGAGCAATCCCGGCTCACTGCAACCTCCACCTCCTGGGTTCAAGTGATTCTCCTGCCTCAGCCTCCTGAGTCGCTGAGATTACAGGTGCCCGCCACCACACCCAGTTAATTTTTGTATTTTCAGTAAAGATGGGGTTTCACTATGCTGGCCAGTCAGGCCTCAAACTCCTGACCTCAGGTGATCCACCTGCCTCGGCTTCCCAAAGTGCTGGGATTATAGGCATGAGCCACCGTGCCCATATTTTAAAACACTTTTAAAATGTGTGTTCTTTTATAGTGATCAACTAGTAAACTCCTTAGTCTGAGTAGGTTCTGTGAGGACCCATACTTTTGTCTGTTTACTTTTGCACAGCTATACGGTCCCCGGCATGCAGTAGGTTCTCATTAAATATTTGTGGAATGAACAGATGAAGTTTTTCTCTTGTTTCGTTGTCCACTCTAATTTTAAACATACTTCTAAATATTGTTTTGGTTTCCAGAAAACAGATTCATGTATTAAACCAAGGGCTCACAACAGTTTTCTGTAAAGTACCAGATAGCAAATATTGCAGCTTTTGTGGGCCACAAAGTCTCTGTCATAAGTACTCACCTCTACCATTGAAAGTAATGCAAAAGCAGTCAGAGACAATACATAAATGAGTGAGCATGGTTGTGTGACAATAAAACTTTATTTACAAAAACAAGTAGTTGGCCAGTGTAGCCTGTGGGTCAAAATTTGTCTCTTGTTTCATTTTTATTTATTATTATTTTCTGAGACAGGATCTTGTTCTGTTGCCCACGCTGGAGTGCACGGGTGCAATCATGGCTCTCTGATGCCTCACCTCCTGGGTTCAAGCGATCCTCCCACCTTGTCCTCCTGAGTAACTGGCACCACAGGTGTGTGCCTGCCACTGACTAGTTTATTTTATTTTTAATTTTGTAGAGTCTAGATCTTGCTATGTTGCCCAGGCTGGTCCTGAACTCCTGGGCTCAAGCGATCCTTCTGCCTTGGCCTCCCAAAGTGCTGGGATTATAGGTAAGAGCCACTGTGCCCAGCCTGGTCCCTGTTTTAAACTACTCTTTTTTTAAAAAAAATCTGTTCTATTTCCTTCATCTTATTTTGGCTGAGTAGGTGATACTTTCCCCCCAGTAGTTTCACTAGAAATCACTTCTAAGTCTGTAATTGCAATATTATTTCTCTCATATTTTCTTAAAAATTTCAGTGTTTTTTCCTAATAGAATTAGAAAGTCCTCTTTCCCACTGCCCAGTTTTCCTGGCAACACAATGAATCTGAAAACAGAATGCTACTGAACTCCAGCCTTCAAAAGTCTGTCATCCGGAATCTTTACACTTTGTAAATGAGCCCTGAACTTTGTGTACTTTGAAGGCGTATTTTGGTTGATACAGTGTAGCTATTTCTTATGGTCTGAATTTCAAATCATGTTCAGGGTCTTAAGCTGACATAGCCTTGTATCCTGTCTCATATTGATCCCAGATGTCCCCTCATGTATTATCTGTAGTGATGAAGTTTTCTGTCATTTAATACCAACATTATCTGTCCTACCATTTGGCTTGATGTGTGAGCTCTCAGCAAATTTTGTGAAGAATGATTACACAGGCTTTTAAATAATTACAGGTATCATGAAAGAAACCACAGTTTAACACACTTAAGACATCAAAAGCCTATAGAGAGTAAGTTTTTTAATTTTTAAAAATTTTAGTGAAAGAGGCAAAGTGCTGATGGGAATTAAAAACAAACAAACAAACAAAACAAAACAAAAAAACATGGCCGGGCATGGTGGCTCACGCCTGTAATCCCAGCGTTTTAGGAGGCTGAGACAGGTGGATCATGAGGTCAGGAGTTCGAGACCAGCCTGGCCAACATGGTGAAACCTCGTCTCTACTAAAAATACAAAAATTAGCCGGGTGTGGTGGTGGGCACCTGCAATCCTAGCTATTCAGGAGAGGCTGAGGCAGGAGAATTGCTTGAACTTGGGAGGCAGAGGTTGCAGTGAGCCAAGATTGGGTCACTGCACTCCAGACTGAGTGACAGAGCAAGACTCCGTCTCGAGAAAAACAAAACAAAACAAAACAAAACAAAAACAACCAACCATATGGTGGAATGATTAGTGGGCAGCACCCTGGCCTGTTGAAATGTCATCATCAGTTGACTTATGTTGATGTGCTCATAGTTTTTATTTGTTACAGTGATGAAAAAGTAGATTAGCAACATCATGGATCAAATAAAACAGTGATGTACATTTCTCAATTTGGAACTGATTTCATGTAACAACATGGTTACATTTGTTATTTACTATGTGCCAGAAACTGGACTAGACTCTTGCCTGGATTATCACATTTAATCCTCACTATAGCCCTACGAGATAGGCACTTTGATTGTTCCCAGTCATCTGTACTTTAGAGACCTTCTGTATCTTGCCCAAGGTCACAGAGTTAGCACATGTGGAGCTGGTATGTGTGTTTTGGATGGGTGCACCTCTTCCTTCCTTTGAAAAAATATGGTTGAGGGAGAGAGTTGAGCAGGGAACAGGGAACTTTCAACTCTAAATGGACTCTCCACTGCATTCTGTTAGCCCCTCAGTCTGCTCCTTCTTTTGCAAAGATTAAAAAAGCCAGAAGAAAAAGTTCCAGCTTGATTATAGGGGTAAAGAAGAAGTGGGGGCAGGAGTGGAGTTATACGGCCACCACCAGTGAGTTACACCCAGGCCAGCCAGCCTGATGGGAAGCAAAGACAAAGGGAGAAGAAGACATTGGAGGCTGGGAGTGGTGGCTCACACCTGTAATCCCAGCACTTTGGGAAGCTGAGGCGGATGGATCACTGGAGGTCAGGAGTTCGAGACCAGCCTGGCCAAAATGGTGAAACCTCGTCTCTACTAAAAATACAAAAAATTAGCCGGGCATGGTGGTGCACACCTGTAATCCCAGCTACTTAGGAGGCTGAGTCAGGAGAATCGCTTGAACCCAGGAGGTGGAGATTGCAGTGAGATGAGATTGCGCGACTGCATTCCAGGGCTTGGGCAAGCTTAGAGATTTTATTTTAGTTTTTATTTTTATGTATTTGGGAGGTACGAGTGCAGGTTTCTTACATGCATATATTGAGTGATGGTGAAGTCTGGGCTTTTACTGTACCAATCACCTGAAAAGTGAATATTGTAGCCAATAGACAATTTTTCAGTCCTTCCCCCTCTCCTACCCTCCTACCTTTTGGAGTCTCCAATGTCTATTATTCTACTTTATGTCCACGTGTGTACCCATTGTTTAGCTCCCACTTATAAGTGAGAACAATGTGGTATTTGACTTTCTGTTTCTGAGTTATTTCATGTAAGATAATAGCCTCCAGTTCCATCCATGCTGATCTCATTCTTTTTTATGGCTGAATAGTATTCCATGGTATATATACACCACCATTTCTTTATCCAGTTCTCCTGATGCACACTTAGGGTGATTCCGTATCTTTGCTATTGTGAATAGTGCTGTGATAAACATGCAGGTGCAGGTGTCTTTTTGATATATTGCTTTTTTTCCCTTTGGGTACATAGTAGTGGGATTGTTGGATGGAATCGTAGTTCTATTTTTAGTTCTTTGAGAAATCTCATACTGTTTTCCATGAAGGTTATACTAATTTACATTCTCACCAATAGTATACAAGCATTCCCCTTTTTTTCTTCATCCTTGCCAACATCTGATATTTTTAGACTTTTAAATAATAGGTATTCTGACGGTATAAGATGGTATCACATTGTGGTTTTAATTTGCATTTCAAACTGAGAGATTTTCAAAGCTGATTTAGAGAATTGGCTAACTTAGGACTTACTAGTACAGTACTTGGTCATGTTCTGGAAATGTGGTGCGTCTTGAGTGGGGAGAGAACATCCAAGGAAGGTGCTTTAAGGGTAAAATGCTGATCAGGGGCTTGCTGCTTTAAAGGAAATCTGGTGTGTGCTAGAGTTTTTCTGTAATTAATACCATTCACCAGTTCATGACCACCCTGCCAAGTACCCAATAACCACACTGCTGAATGACTACTGTCATCAACCCCACTTCCCAATTTGCAGACGAGAAATCTAAGACTCAGAAAGCTAAGTCATTTGCCCAAATTCACACAGCTGAGAAGTGAGAGATTCAGGATCTGAAGACAATGCAGGAGAAATCCCTGTGATTCACAGGGGTGCATCTTGGTTCAATTCTCTGCTGACCTGTGATGGGCCAACGTGTTTAGACCTCTGGAGGTTTCCAAAGCACTTCGACATCTGTTACTACATTTAATCCAGGTAAGTCTGTGCTGTGGGTCTTTTTATTGATCCCATTTTACAGATGAAGAATTGGAGGCTAAAGTTCCTTTGTGGTCCATCTTTCTGTGAGTTGAGATATCCAAGCCATGCTCAAACAAGTATAGCAAATAAATATGGTTAAGAGCAGATAACCCAAGGCTGACTTGGAACCCTGATTTTCCCACTCCCGGCTGTATGGCTGGAAAAGAGGTAAGTGAGGAAGACAGGATTTGAGAAGAGGGTGAAGCACTTTCTAAGCAGAGAGAAAGAAGGCCTGCCTAAAACAGTGAGGGGGCAGTAGGGGCCCGTGGTGAGGAACAAGGGTCTTGGAATCATTTATTTGCACTTCTTCTTGCCTCTTATTCATTTGTGACCTTGGGCCTCTTGGAACCCCAGATGCCTAAAACTGGGCCAATAAAACCTATCTCAGAGGGCAGTGGTTATGAGCATCAAGTGAAATAAAGTGCTCAGCCCAGCACTCAGCTGTGGTCCAAGTCCTACCACGGAAGGCATCGTCTGTGTAGAGCCTGGGCTGGCCCAAGGGGCTGGCCTGGGTGAGAGTCTGAAGCCATTGGAGTCTGGGAAGTCCAGCGGTGCCTCAGGGACAGCTCCTGGGTCAGGGGTGATGAGATCCAAATGACCTCTCAGGAGCCACATCTGGGCTGGGGTCACTGAGCCTGGGGCACACTGTCCGAATGTTATCCACGGCCAAGGCTTCATTCCTGGGGGCCACGGACACAGGGCTCTTGGTGTCCCTTCCTTAGGAACTGTCTTCACTCTGGGAAGGACAAGCTTCGTCCTTTGCGGGGCCCAGTGCAAAATGAAAATGTGAGGCCTCTTGTTAAAAAATCACTAAGAAATTCAAGATGGTTATAGCAGAACGTTAAACCAAGCGTGAGGCCTTTCTAAGCAGGGATTCTGTGCAACTGACCAGGTCACAAAGCCATGAAGCTGGCCCTACACTTGGTCACACCGTCTCTTTCTGGACATCTGAATAAACTCCAAACACCTCATTCAACGATGTAGGTAGTTTGGTTCACACGCAAACAACTAGGGTTTGGAAACATCCATTCTTTAACATATTCTCTCTTAAAGCATTTATTAAATGCGTTGGGAGGCATTGGCAAGATCAATAATTTCTTCAAGAAGTTCAAGGTCTAGTGGGAGAGACAAACACGTATAAACACACACAATAACTAGCATGTTAATAATTCTACTCATTTAGTCAGCAAATAGTTATCACTACCTAGCATGGGCCAGGCCATGTGCTAGGGATCAGAGACACAGACATGAAGCAAATACTGTTAAGAGCACAGGATTTGAGGCTGAGCTGTCGGGAGTAGAATCCTGATTCTACCATTTACTGCCTATATGACCCTGGGCAAGTGACTTAACCTCTCTGGGACTCAGTTTCCTCATCTGTAAAATGGGAATAATAATAATAGCACTGTCCTCACAGGGCTGTTCTGTTGGAGTATAAATGAGTTAATCCTCATAGTAAAAGAGCTAATATGAGAAGATTTTTAGAATAGTGCCTGGCATATAGGGTGTGCTATATAAGTTGTTATTTCTTCAAGGAATTAAAAGTCTACTGTTAGATAAAGACATAACACACACCCAATGACACAGTTATTATTATTACTATCTTTTAAAGACTTTTGTTTTTTTTTAAAGATGGAGTCTTGCTCTGTTGTATTTTTAGTAGAGACAGGGTTTCACGAAAAGAATAAAAATAAAAATAAAAAAAAAAGAAAGACTGGGTTTCACCATGTTGGCCAGGCTGGGCTCAAACTTCTGACCTCAAGTGATCTGCCCCCCTCAGCCTCTCAAAGTGCTAGGATTACAGGCAGGAGCCACCGCATCCAGCCACAATTATTAGCTAATCACGTCAACTATGTCCCACACTTTGCGTGTGGCACTGGGGGATCCAGAGAAGAGTGGGATGCTGTCTCTTTTCTTCTCAGGGCTGCGGGTGCAGGGCAGCCCAGCAGGACCCCGTTAGGATCAAACTTCCATTTCAAAATACGTTCTTATTACTTCTCTATTTTGTGCTCTGTTGAATGACTTGGGGTGAACAGATGGGCCGTGGAGGAGTTTACAAGGTACTCGGTGCCACACAAAGTGCCACCCACTGGCCAGGGAGAAGGAGAGGGGCGAGCAGAGGATGGAATAGTTTCCCCTTTTCATCAGGGACCTCGCTGTCATGTGGAGTAGACATAGCTTTCAGCCTCTCGCAGCACGCATGGCAAGACCGAGCAGAGCAGAGCCCCATATTTGGCCGGGGAGAAATTCACTCCATCACACACCCTCTGACTCACCTCCCAACCCAGCACCCTGGGGCTGAGCTCACAGGCCTCTGACTCAGGCACCGTGGAGCGGCCTCCTCGGGGAGGGGAAGGGGAGGAGGCTGTCCCGGTGCCCCTCCTTTGGCCTCCCCCTCCTCCTCAGCCTCTGCACTTCACAGTCTGAGCTTTTTGCTGCCTCCCCTACTTTCCCCTGGACCCCTTTCCACAGAGCACTACCACCCACCCACGTCCAGACGCCGATTCTGCAAGGGCTGACTTTTTCACGGAGACATTCGTCCTGGCCTCGTCTCACAAACAGAGCCAGGATGTGCTGGGATTTGGATGGGTGGGTGAAATTGCTCATTAGGGGAGGCAGTGCTGTGCAGCAGAAAGAAACAGAGATGTGGTGCCTTTCCTGGCTCTGTGTGACCTTGGGCTGCTTCTGTTCCTCTCTGGGCCTCTGCTACTAGAAGCGTTGACGAGTTTCCAAGGACACAGGCGCGGTCCAGGCCAGCCAGTGAGGCTGGGAAGAGCACATGCTGGTGAGGAGCTGTCTTTTGGCCCCTTGCCTCTTGATGTGTGGTCCTGGGAAGGGTAGCACAGGCGTCGGCTTGGAGCTTGTTAGAAATCAGAATCTCGGGCCGCACCCTGACCCACTGAATCAGAATCTGCATTCTAACAAGATGTGTGGATGATTCCTGTGCACACTGAAGTTGAAGAAGCCCTGCAAACTCGGCTGCACATTGTAATCTGGGGAGTTTTAAAACATTGTGATGTCTGAGACCCACTCCCAAAGATTCTGATTTCACTGGGCTGAGGTGTGTCCCAGGCACCTTCAAAGCCTCCCAGGTGATTCAAAGGTGCAGGAAAGGTGGGGAAGGCTTGCCCTAGTGAGTCAGGATGATGTTGATGTTCTGGGTTCCACACTCAAATGCACACAGTGTCCGGTCAGGTGCAGAGATGAGCCAAACAGGCTGGGGTCAGTGCATGTGAACACATGGTATGAAGGGAGGGGGCTGCAGAGGATGGAGGACTGTTGCCAGGATGACAGAGACCAGTGGCTACTGAGCTGCCACTGATTGTCCCCGTGCCTGCATGCACACACACCCAAGGACCAGATCACCCAACTTTTCAAGAAATGCCAAAAATACAGCTGTTAGCTTGATGCCTTCTGATTTTAAAATGTTGGCTCCATTTTTTTTTCAAAATACAGTGTGGTCTAAACAGAAAGCTGGATGTGGCCCAAGACTTGCTGGTTTGTAATGTCTGTCCAGCCAGGGTGACCAACTGTTTCAGTTTGTCTGGGACTGTCCTGGCTTTAGCGCTGAAAGTCCTGTATCTTGGGCCAATCAGGATATAGGTCTTGATGCAGTGTAGCTTAATTTATTTAGGAGACTTGATTTTGGAGTTCCCTCTCCCAGGTTTGAATCATGGCTCTGTCACTTACTTGGTCTGCAATCTTGGTCACCTCACTTAATCTCGATATGCCCTAGTTCATTCATTAGTCAAATGGGGATAATAAAAGTATCTACCGCTTAGGCTTGTGTTAAGAATTAAGTGGATTTCTATATATAAAGTGCTTAGAACAGTACCTGGTGTTCAGCAGATGTTATGTGAATGTTAGCTATTATTATTTGGTCTTAAAATCAGAGGACTGAGCCGGAGAGAGTAAATGCTCAGTGTAAAACCATCTAACTTCACCAACTTAAAAGTCTATCAGAGATTGTGCAGTGAAGAGATACAGGTGAGAGGTAAGGATACAAAAGACCTGGGCTTACAGTCCAGCTCTGTCACTTATGAACTGTGTGACTTTAGGCAAGTCCCTAACTTCTCTGTGCTTCATTGCCTCTGTTTTAAGTTGCAATAACCACAACTACCTTCAGGACTTTGGTGAGGACAAATGAGGTGATGTGGGTGAATGTGGGGGCACACCTGGGAGAGGAGTGTTTCTGGTAGTGCATTGATGCTGCCTCTTCATGCCTTAGGAATGTCCAAAAAGAAAAGTTCAGGGTGATTTTTAAGGCGTGGCTTCATTGTCAAGATATATGAATGCTTCAAGACATTTAATCAATCACTTATTACTACATGTTTTATCATCTCATAAGGAAGTCCAATATGTATTGTGCCAGGGTGAGCTTTGGCCGTTCCTGTGGAGAGAAAGCTAAAGCCCTTATAATGTTCTTATTAGTGTCTGCCGTCCTTCTCAACAATCAGCCCTCAATTCTGATCTACTTTTCATTTTAAAAAATGGTCCTTTGCAAATCGTTAGTTGTGATTTTTCTGCAGGATTTTTACCTTTTTATTTTTCCATTTGAAAAATCATATCACAGTTGAGCACTTTGTTTAGGAGCCATGTGACTAATATAATTTGTATTTGTTAACTATTGTTGTGTAATGAACCATAAACTACCTAAAACTTAGTGGCCTGAAATAACAGCTACCTCTTTAGTCCTTGATTCTGCCGGACAGCTCTCTGGTCTATGCTGGGCTTGGATGATCTTGGCTGGGACTGCTCATGTGTCTGCAGTTGGCTCAGGGGTGTCTGATCTCAGATGGCCTCACTCGCATGTCTGGAGATTGGCCGGTTGTTGGCTCTTGGTGGGAGTAGACCACATGTTTCTTATCATCCAGCAGGCTAACCTGGGCTGTTCACATGGTGGCAGGGTTCCGAGACCCCCAATGGTCATGTGCTCTCCAAGCCCATAATTTGGTCTTGTTTGTGGCTTTTCCATTGGCCAAAACAAGTCATAGGGCCAAGCCCAGAGAGTATTGGGAAGGTACCACCAAAGAGAGGCGAACAGATTAGGGCAATGACTGAAGTTATTCTATGACATGATTTTCAATTAAGAAAATACCAAGTTATGTAGTTAATGACTACATTTTCTCAACCTGTTGACTGGAGACAAATTCTTTAAAATATTCATGAATTGACTGTCATGGTCACAATAATCAATTAAAATGTTCACTTTTTTCATGTTTTACATTCAAATTTTATTGCTTTCTCCAGATTTTAAGAAAATCAGCCTTCCTGTAAAAAGTTTGTTAGAGAAAAGCATGCTTTAGGAAGGATGAATTCTTTATAATCTTGCCATTCCAGAGATACTACCTGTTAACAGCTTCATATATATCATTTCAGTTTCTTCACCTATGTATATCCTAATTAGCAAATTACATATGTAATTTTCTTTTACAGGAATTATTTTATTCAACAGTTATTTATTGGATGCCAACTATGTACTGAGGGGTACATACTGGAGAACAAGACAGCAGAGCCCCTGCTTGCTGAAATGAGATCCTATGATAAATATTAAAAGCAGTTTCCCCTCCTTTTCTTAATATACCTTGATATCAGTCCTTGTGAGTGTAACTATCACCACTGAATGTTTCATTTGTGGCAGACACTGGGATAAGGACTTTTCTTTCATCATTTCATTCCAATACTCACTAGAACCCTATGAAGAATGTGCTTTCATTATTCTTGTTTTATGGGCGAGGATATTAGGCATAGATCAGGAACATGAGGCAGCTAGTTAGTGGTGAAGGCAGGATCTGAACCAGATCTAACATCTGACTCCAAAACTCACAATCCTAACCACTTTGGCAAAATGACTCTTGGTTCAGATAGATCCACTTTTTCCTTTATAGTGGTTGTGTAGTATTTCATTAGGAAAGCATATTAAATAATAAGTATTCAAGGTATGTGTTTCCTTATACTTAAACTACTATCTACCTTTCCATATTGTCCCAAGTGCTTGACGTGTTTTGTTCTTTATGCCACCTAATCTCTTTTGCTTCCTTGTTGGTGATTAACTTCTATTCATCCCTCAAAACCCACTGCAGATAACACTTCCGTTCAAAAGCCTCCTTCAATCTATGATCTATATTAAGTACCTTCCTTCATGGTTCCACAGTTTTCAGGACTTTCCTCAATCATGGCACTAATTTTTTTTTCCCCCTGAGATGGAGTCTTGCTGTGTCACCCAGGCTGGAGTATAGTGGTGCATCTTGGTTCACTACAACCTCCACCTCCTGGGTTCAAGCGATTCTCCTGCCTGGCACTCATTTTTGCTGTTGTGAACATTTATTTGGCTGACTCTTCCACTTGGTGATGGGCTATCGGAAGGTAAGTCTCGTCTTATTTTCTTTTGTGGACATACATAATCCCAGCACCTGGCACTTGCTTGGGGCATGAGAACCCCTTATTCATGGTTAGTTGAATTATTAATAAGTGGACTTAATATTTATGACACAAATTGTATTAAAATTCATTAATAGAGCTAAGTTATTGGTGAATAAACCTGTAAATTAATTTTTTAATAGGCAGGTTCTCGCACTGTTGCCTAGGCTGGAGTTCGGTGGTACCATTATGGCTCACTGCAGCCTCAAACTCCTGGGCTCAGGCTATCCTCCTACCTCAGCCTCCCGAGCTGCTAGGACTATCCTTGTGCCCCACCATGCTGGGCTGATTTTTTTATTTTTAATTTTTTTTGTAGAGATGGGGTCTTGCTATGTTGTCTAGGCTGGTCTTGAGCTCTTGACATTGAGTGATTCTCCTGCCTCAGCCTCCCAAAGAGCTGGAATTACAGGTTTGAGCTACCATGCCCAGCCTAATTTTTTATTATGGAAAGAACACATGCACATGGTAAAACTTCAAAAGCAAAGGACATGCCAATGAAGAGTAATGTTTTTCCATTTCACACCCCAATTCTACTTCCCACAAGTAATTACCTTCAATAGTTTTTTTATGTATCATTTTCCTAATTTCCCGTGTATCTAATCCACACACTATCACAAATGGCAGCATACTGTAACATTGTTCTGCAGCCTAACTTTTACACTTACCTGTCTTGGATGTCTTTCCACATCAATAAAACTGGTGTACTTTTTAAAAGTAGTCACGTGGTATTCAATTGTAGGAATGGTGCCATTTTTAGATTAGTTGACTCTCATGAATGGGCTTTTCATTGTTTCTAAACTTTCTTTGTTGCTTTTTTTTTTTTAAGACAACGTCTCACTCTGTTGCCCAGGCTGGAGTTCAGTGGCACGATCATGGCTCACTGCAGCCTCGACCTTCAAGGCTTATGTGCTCCTCTCATCTCAGCCTTCTGTGTGGCTGGGACTACAGACAGGCATCACCACGCCCAGCTAATTTTTTATAGAAAGGGTTTTCACCATGTTGCCCAGGCTGATCTTGAACTCCTGGATTCAAGCAATCCAATCTGCCTACCTTGGCCTCCCAAAGTACTGGGATTACAGGTGTGAGCCACCGCGCCCTGCCTCTTTGTTGCTTTTTACTGGTAACAACATTCGCTACAGTGAACACTGTTGTATTTCATTTTGCTTTCATATTTGAGTATCTCTAGGAGAAATTCCTAGAAATGGAATAGTTTTAAAAAATGACTCTGCTCTAAAATTAATAGGAGGAAAAGGGTATAGAAAAGGAATTGCACTGAATGCCAATACCTGAGTTCCGTTCCTGAATTTTTCATTTGCCCTTGCAGAGGACACATGAATTTCAGCTGCCAGCATCTGAACCCCATTCCAAATTTGGAGGGTTGTGTGATGATTGCTATGAGCAAGGCCCTGCTACAAAAGATAAAAGGGCTTTAATTTACCCCATGAAGGACAACTTATTATTATTATTATTATTATTATTATTATTTTTGAGACGGATTGTTGCCCAGGCTGGAGTGCAATGGCGCGATCTTGGCTCACTGCAAACTCCACTCCCTGGGTTCAAGCGATTTTCCTGCCTCAGCCTCCCAAGTAGCTGGGATTATGCCTGGCTCATTTTGTATTTTTAGTAGACATAGGGTTTCTACTTGTTGGTCAGGCTGGTCTCAAACTCTTGACCTCAAGTGATTCTCCTGCCTCGGCCTCCCAAAATGTTGGGATTGCACGCGTGAGCCACCGAGCCCAGCCAGATAACTTATTTTAACTAAACTCTTAGCTTCTTTGCTTTGGCTGGAATTAAATCATCAAGTGCTGGTCAGAAACTTAGACTGGCAGTTGATGACATCCTAGGCATTCCTGGAATATGATTAGCAAATCAAAACCATGGCAGTCATGGTGCCCAAAACGAGCATGTCCAGTTGTAGACACCACACACACACACACACACACACACACACACACACACACACACACACAGCCTTGGTGCCCAAAATGAGATGTCCAGTTGTAGACAACACACACACACACACACACACACACACACACACACAGCCTTGGTGAATAAGAAGTGGGGAAATATATTTGTTATTACTCAACTAGTGCAGTTTGTTTGTTAGACATGATCTTTCAAAACATGAGGTCCAAAGGGAAAAATTATGAAAGGGCCCTGGAGAATAAAAAGTGTGGGAATCATTGCTGTGGTCCAGCTGTCTGATGGAAGACTTGATTCTTAATATCTCCACCAAAAGATCAGCCCCTGTTTGCCTCTCCTAGTGACAGGGAACTCACTACTCTCTAATGCAGAGTAGATGCCTCACCTGGGTTCAACGCCTTCTGTAGTTTTCCTTTGCCCAGTGGAGTGTGGGTAGATGTGATTTCCCTCATTTCCAGGCCTGGCTGTGCAGACCGGAAAATACCCCTGATTCTCATTCCCTGGGCGCAATCTTCCAGGCTTTCCCCATTTCTTGTGGCTAGATGATTCCAGGTTGACTTTGAAGTCACATAATGGGAGACACAGCACCAAGCAAACTAGGTCCCTGGGAGACACAGCACCAAGCAAACTAGGTCCCTGGGTCACCCTTTTCCAGCAGATCCTCTTCACCAGAAACAAGAGGCATGAGACGAGAAATACAGTTTTTCTAGTGTTAAGACTCTGAGATTTTGGGGTTGTTTGTAACAGCTGTCAGCAATAATTATCCTGAGGGGCCAAAAACAACACTCATTCCTTTTCCTGGGTTCAGAACCTACAGAGAAATGAAGATAGAAATGAAGATAGAAATAAATGATGTTTTTAAGGATAAAAGTTGGGTTGGAGAATGTGCACAGGTGTGGCCACAACAATGGCCTTCATAATACTGCTCCCTGGAGTTAGACTCGTCCATCCCATCATTGGCAACTCTGTACATTTCCAGAGTTCCTTCTTATGGTCATGCTCTTATAGATATATCCTAAAGCAGTTCCTAAAAAGAGCAGACTTATTTGTTTTTTCTCCTGAACTCATTGATCAGGTAAGTGAATCCACCTCTGATGAGGAAGGAGCCTAGTGAGGAAGCAAGACAGGAAGTGTTACCCTGGATAAGGTCCCACCTCATGGAAACAGGAGGCCAGGAAACCAAGGTTCTCATCCAAGGTTCCTTTCAGACATGAGAGTTACTGAGTTACTGTGAGTATAAGCTCCTTGAAGACAGGAGACATATCTCCTCCTTGTGCCTTTCTCATAGCACCTAGCACAATGCTAGGCACAGAGACAGTGCTGAGTCAATGCTTGCCTATTGACCAGTGACACCTCATGAGCATATATGACATTTCCCCCACTGGTTCACTTCAGAAGGAGGAGAAATTGCTGTGGTCTGACCCCTAACACTGCCAGTCCTTGCCTAACCTAACAACTTGGGAGTGTGAAAGGCCAAGCTAATGACCCAATCCTTCCTTGGGGAGATACCAGTCCTCTCCTTCTGCCCACCAAGTCCCATGCTGGGCAAGACACTTGACCCTGCTGAGTTCCTGGCCAGCACGTTGCCCTGGGGGTCACTGTGTACCTCTGAGCCCCACGTTGACTGCAAGTTTCTGAAGGCAGAGACTGAATCTTATTCACGGTATCAGTTGAGAAGTACCTGCAGCAGGTTGTGGCTGAAAAAAGAGAGGGATTTATTCTTTCTCTGCTAAAGGAGGTCTAGGGTAAGAAGACAGGCCTGGAGTGACAGCTGTGTGACATCTTTGATGTCACAGACTCCTTTGACCTGTTTTCTTTACCATCATTAGCTCATGGCTTCCATCCACAAGGTTGACTTATGGGTATAAAATGGCACTCCTATGTCCACATTCCAGGTAGCAAGAAAGAGGTGGGAGAAAGAGTTATAAGGCCCCCAGCTGAGTCTATTCCTCTCCTTTTTTGGAAGTTCCACCCAACAAAGAATGCCTATACCACATTGGCCAGAATATAGCCAAATGGTCGCAGCTCTGTAAAAGGGTGCCTGGGAAATACATGTTTTCAGTTGGACTCATTGCTTCCTCTACGAAATCAAGATTGTGTTATTAAGGGAGGAAGGGAGAGTGGGCAATGGCAGGCAACTCAGTCTCTGCCTCACTCATCTCTATATCCCTGGCAGCACCGACCACATAGTAGGTACATATATGTTTCATTTAATTCATTTGTTCTTTCAAAAAATATTTACTGAGCATCTGCTTGGAGCAAGTTATATGTCTTCACATCAGGGAGAGAAACAATGCAAAATGTATAATATAATGTTAGGTAATAATAAAAGCTATGACACCAAATAAAGCAGGGAAGGGGTGGGTTTGGGGGCAATGTTAGAGTGAGTGGTCAAGAGTGGCCTTTCAGAGGAGATACTGTTGAAGCAAGAACTGGAATGAAGCAAGAGAGTGAGGTATGCCAGGTTCAAAGCGGGAGAGTGCTCCTGGAAGAGGCCCTGCTATGGAGGTGTGCTTGGCACATTCTAGAAACAGAAGGCCAGCAAAGAGAAGTAGTCAGGAGCCAGATTATGTTTGATTATAGAGACTTTAAAATTTCCCCTAAGAATGCTCCTCTGGATACATCCTAGAGCAGTATGAATGAGGGGGAAGGTATGAGAGACTGAGCAGGGGACTGCTGTGTTCAAATCCAGCTGCCTACCTGTTCTGTTTTCTTTTTCTGATCACTCACTTAGATATATATTAGATGCTGTCATTCTATTTGCTGTTTTTTTTTTTTTCTCTCTCTCTCTCTGCAGTGCAGTGTGGATAATTTCTTTAGATTCGTTTCCACTAATTTTCCCTTCAGATGTGTTAATATTTTGTTTAAGCAGTACACTAGGTTTCTAATTTTCATTATTATACCATCTCATTTTTCAAAGATTTTTGGTTCATTTTCAAACAGCCTGATTGGTTTCTTATTCCTTCATCATGCACTCATTCCCTCTTCTTCTTATTTATTTATTTATTTATTTTTGAGACAGGGTCTTGCTCTCTTGCCCAGGCTGGAGTGCAGTGGTGTGATCTCAGCTCACTGCAACCTCTGCCTCCTAGGTTCAAGCAATTCTTGTGCCTCAGCCTCCCAAGTAGCTGGGATTACAGGCATGTACCACCACACCTGGCTAATTCTTATATTTTTAGTAGAGATGGGGTTTCTCCATGTTGGCCAGGCTAGTCTTGAACTCCCGGCCTCAAGTGATCTGCATGCCTTGGCCTCCCAATGTGCTGGGATTACAGGCGTGAGCCACCACGTTCAGCTCATTTCCTCTTTGATTTCATTAAATACATCAAGTTTGACTGCTTTAGGGATTGTATCTATTAATTCCAGCATCTGCAGTCCTTGTGGAGGGGGCACCATCTTTGGTTGATTCTGCTGACTCTCCCTTATAAGGATCTGTTTATCTGTGTGTTAGTGTTTTATGATTGTGACTTATGCTCCTATGAACAATATCTGTGGTAATTCACTGAAGCTTAGTTTTAAAGTATACACCTTCAGGGAATATATGTGGCTTGCTTCTGCTAAATACCCAGGTCTATTTGGATTCTTCAGGCCGCACAGGACATGTGAATAGTGGCCCCAAACACACTGTGAATGTGGGCTTGTAATCAGGAATTCTTAAAAGGAAAAAAATTTTTTTTCTTTGTTTCTTCTCCACCAAGAGCCAAAGCCCAGACCAGCACCTTTCAATCTGTGGAATGAATGTTCCTCATTTATTCACTGAGGTGTGTCCTTCTTGGGAGTTCTAACTTATTATGAGAATTTTCAGTCTGACCTCCAACCTTGCTAGGGCCTCAGGCCTTGTTTTCTACTCTTCCCAACAACCACCCAGTGCACAAGGTCTGTGACGACTTTGTCTTTTTGCCCCTGTAGAACACATACACCATTAGCTCCATTGTTGGTCTACCCTACAGATTCAAGCTTTTTTATTGTTTCCGGCATTTAAGGGATTCCTTTTCTCTTTTGCTAGCTCAGCCATTCAAAAGGAATATGGTTTTAAAAAGACTTTATTTGTGATTTTTATTGTGCTAAACAGGGAGGGTTTCTGATATATTTTATAAAAATTGCATGGCCATATTTACATTTTAGAGGGTCATTTTAGGTGGTAGGAAGAGAGGGGATTACAAGGAGGATGATCTCCTAACAGGAGACCATTTAGGACTCTATTGCCATAGTCCAGGCACAAGATTTGATAGCTTGGAATAGGAGATAATGGTGCAGTGCAAAAGGGTTGGATTTGGGTTATATTCTGAAGTTACTGATGAGAAGATTTACTGATGGTTTGGATGTGAGGTGTGAGGAAAAGAGAGGAGTTGAAATGACTCCAAAATTTTGGGCCCGAGTATCTGCGTTCAGAGTACATCTCAGTAAATGAGGGAATGATATGCATTGATAATATTCCCTCATAAGAAAAGGTAGCTGGAAATGTAGGTGGTTGGAGTCCTTTTTTCCAGGATCTGATCATTCCTAGGAAAGTGGACCAATGGGCTTCTAGATCCACAAAGGTGGGGAACAAATCTTGAAGTGTAGTGAGACTGTTGAGACCTGAAAATCATTCTCTACCTCCCCACCATGCTCCTCCTCAGTTAGATCCACACTCTGTTGTCCTCTAGGATTAAATATAAAATATAAAGGAATGCCTGCATGGGAAGAGGAGTGAGTGCCCATCACTGAAGCATATGCACAGGCTGGATCAGTGGTTCCCAGGCTTTTGGATCATGGTGACCTGTAAAATTAAACTAAGCACCATTGATGGATGAATGGATAAACAAAACTTGGTATACACATACAATGGAATATTATTCGACTTTAAAAGGAAGAATATTCTGATATATGCTACAATGTAGGTAAGCCTTGAGGGCATTATGCTAAGCGAAACAAGCCAGATACAAAAGAACAAATGCTGTATGAGTCCATTGATAAGAGGTAGCTTCAATTCAAATATCAGAAAGTAAAATTGTGGTTGCCAGGGACTGGGAAGAGAGGGGAAATGAGCTGCTGTTTAGTGAGAACAGAGTTTCAGATGAGATGGTAAAAAGGTTCTGGAGGTGAATTGTAGTGATAGTTGTACAACACTACAACACTGTGAATGTACTTAATGACACTGAACCATACACTTCAAAATGGCTAAAATGGTAAAAAGAAAATTAACTTAAGCAGACTACATCATAACTTTGCCAACTTTTAGTTCTGTCCATTAAAGGTATCAAAAACCAAACTGCAATCTGTCGTAACCATTATGCCATCCACAGAAATGAGACTTTTAACCCTAAGAAAGTAAGTGCTTTCAAGACACAGGATAATTCTTTGGTAAAGTTTTAGCTTTATGGAAAAGTTAAACAATAAAACAATAAAATAATAAACAATAAAATACATGGCTTTAATTTCTTTTACATTCCACACTGGACTAGTGTGGCCAGTGTCTGCAAAGTCCTGGGATGGCTGGATGGCCCCCTGTTGGGAAAAGTGAGGAGGGACTCAAGGAGGGTTGGATTCAAGCCTCTCATGACATATTTGCTTAAGGGATGCATGGGTGGTTGGAAGGTGGGCTACAACTAGGGTGACCACATGGTACAGTCCTATTTGTACCTGCTACTCACCACAATCATTAACAGTGCCCCCTGGTCACTCTTCAAACCATACTTGTTTGGGTGCTAAATGCTGTGCCCACCCTGGTATCCCATCTGTGCAGGAGGAGAAGCTGGCCAGGGGGCCTCCTGCTAGGAGAATCTGCTCAGTGAAAGTCATGCAATCTGTGTTTGTAAAGGGCCTTCCCAGGTCTTGGCAAGTGGCAGATTCTTGATACACGACAGTTATTTTTATCCAGGCTGTCTAGAAAAAGCACAGGCTTCGGAGTCCTCAGATTTTGGATTGAATCCCTGTTTACTAGAGTTTTGACCTTCAGCGAGTTACTTAAATTCCCTTAGCCTCAGTTTCTTATCTGCAAAGTAGGGTCAATGAAACCTCTCTCACAGGGTAGTTTGGAAGTGGAAAGGAAATATGCAAAAGGAAATATAACAACTTCCTTCCTTCCTTCCTTCCTTCCTTCCTTCCTTCCTTCCTTCCTTCCTTCCTTCCTTCCTTCCTTCCTTCCCTCCCTCCCTCCCTCCCTCCCTCCCTCATTCCCTCCCTCCCTTCCTCCCTTCCTATCAGGATGGCATATCTAGCCTCCTGATCTCAATTCCTTAGATTCTTCCCCAGACCCAGCTAGGAGGACCCTTCTTGACTGGCAAGGTGAGATTCGGCTCTGTTGGGGTGTCTACTTCCCCATTCACGATGGCTTATTTGAATACATTCTGCACTGGGACTGCAGGTGTCTCTGCTAAGAAGTTAAGTATGAGGGTGGGGAAGAAGAGAGATGACTACTGAGACAAGGAAAACAGAAACCTCTGCTCTCAACGGGCTTGCAGCTTCTTGGGGTTGGAACATATATTCCCACCTGAAATGGTCCAAGAACCTTTCAACCGGTGGTCTCAAGGAGGGCAAAAGCTGTCTTCATTTCCAATTTTATTGCTAATTTTCTACGGACTTCTAAATATGATCTTTCAGTTTGGGACCCCATTGGTCTTTGGTTTTCCTCCGCAGATTGTCTACTCTCTGCTTGAGGACAGGAATGGTTGTTCTCTTCTTGAAGGCTAACACAAGCTGGAACCTCTCCTAAGGGTTCTAAGCTACTCTTCTGGGCTCTGACAATGTCTTTGGGTTGGTACATGAAGAGGCTGACCAAGTCCATGATTTATTTGAGAGATGCTGAATTAACCGGAAAATGATTTCTGCAGGGGAGATACTTTTGCACTGGCCTGTAAAAGGAAGGCAGGAAGGGCTTTACTTGGCAGGAAGGCTGGGGAGCAGCTGTGTTGGAACCCCGCTACACCCCACTCTCCCTGGCCAGTCTTGGTCTTCTGCCTGGTACCCAGGGTGCTTCACAAATATTAGTTGAACAGGGATCGTGCTTCAAGACCAGGCTCATGTTTCACCTCTTCTGAATCCTCCTGGAATTGCCCAGACAGGACTAGTCACTCCTCCCTCTGGGCTTCCGGAAGCAGTACACAGTGGGGCATCCAATCATATTGTATTGTAATTATCTGTGGGCTCCAGACGAAGTCCTCGAGGCAGAGGCTGTGTCATCACACCTCTTTCCCCAACTCCTAGGATGGTGCCTGACCATAACAGGGTCTCAGCATATGTCAAGTGAATGAGAATCAGGGATCAGCTTGTCTGGCACTAGTAGTGGTCAGGGAGGCCCTAAGGAATTGGGGGCTGGCTGAATGTCAGGGGCCATTGATTGTTAGGCTCCAGGGCTACAATCTGCTTGGCAATACATTCATTCCTCATTTCCCAGAGATTGTTCTCGTAATACACTGGCGGCATGCCTGAGCCAGGCTCTGACTAGTTCCTAAAACAAGTTAAATCTTTCCCTTTGGGACAATTCCATCAGCAGGGCTAGAGGAGCATGCTTCTCTTATGACCGTGGCTTTCACAGTTCTGTCCGTTGGGTCATTTCCCCTTTGGTTCCTCAAAGACCCTAACAGCAGCCCTGTTATGCTTGGCCGGGTTTCCCAGATCTTGGGGTGAAGAGAGCTATAACCACACCCCCACTCATAGCTGCCTGTGCGTGGCTGTGATGGAAACTAGCTTCTCATCCAACAGATCTCAGTGGAGATTGGAAAGTGCTCATCGGAGGAGGGAGTTGTGTCATTGTTGGTACATGGATGGAAGCCAGGCTGCAAATGAGATTAGTCTTCCCATCACCCTTGCTTTCTACTCCAAGGGAAGGACGATGTCAACTGCAGAGAGCCTGGGTACTATCTGCCTTGAATGGACTGAGTTTCATCAGATGAGAGTCACGGAGGTGAACCCCAGGATGACCAGACAATAGAAGGTGGAAATATCTGTGAAGTCACAGTCCCAGGTAGTCCCTACCTGCAGGATGGTGCATTTTAACCCTTCAAGTCCTACTTAACACACCTGGGGCTTGAGCATGACTTTTTTCACATCTGTAAATTAGCCTCAACCTGAGTCATTTCAGCAAACTCCACCCTGCACATGATCCCAGAGGGAGCCTGGGATTTGGGTCTTGGGAGTCCTTCCCTGCTGGATATTTTGGCTAGAAGGCATGCAGGGGTATCCCTGAGATACATATGGCCTAAAGGGAACATGCAGATGATTTACATCTCTCACTAAAAACGGAAGCACAAATTTAGTTGAGAAGCAGAATAGAAAGGTGTGGAAAGAGCACTGGATCAGGAGTCAATTCCAATTTTGATACCCACCCCGTTCTGTGAACTCGAGCTAATCATGTCATTTTATTTTGTGTTTTATTTCTGAAATTCATTTAACAAAGATTAATGTACTTTTTTTTTTTTTTTTGAGACAGAGTCTCACTCTGCCACCCAGTCTGGAGTGCAGTGGTGCAATCTCAGCTCACTGCAGCCTCTGCCTCCTGGGTTCAAGTGATTCTCATGCCTCAGCCTTGCGAGTAGCTGGGATTTATAGATGTGTGCCACCATGCCCGGCTAATTTTTTTTTTTTTTTTTTTTTGTATTTTTAGTAGAGACGGGGTTTTGCCATGTTGGTCAGGCTGGTCTTAAACTCCTGACCTCAGGTGATCTACCTGTCTCAGCCTCCCAAAGTACTAGGATTACAGACTTGAGCCACCGTGCCTGGCTGAAGATTAATATACTTTTAAAATAAGTGTCTTGAACTATTTCATGTGCTTTACAAATAATAAATCATTTAACCTTTATAATAATCACCAACATAGGTATTATTATTAAAGCTATTTTTTAGATGAGGAAAATGAAGGACAGAAATGTTAAGTAACTTGCCTAGGATAACACAGCTAGTAAGTGATGGATTAAGTCTGAGGTCTCTCTGGATTTCAGAATCTTCATCTGTAAGATAAGGATAGAACCTGTTATCTTGGCCACATCAGCATTTAGTTCCTCTGTGTTCCCACTCCACTTGTATCAGTGGCCTGGTCAGCTCATTTGTACAGAGCTTCTTGGACAGAGCTTCACTTGTACTTCTGCCACTATTGGAATGACAGCCCTTTAAAATGTAAGCTAGATGAAGATGTGGGCCTTTGCCTGTTCATTGATGATAGCCCAAATGACTAGCAGAGTGCCTGACACATAGTAGGCGCTCAATAGATGCTGTTGAATGAATGAACAAATTGATCCCATCACTCCTAGCTCTTCCCCAAACATGGCTTTCTGAAGGCATGGGCTGTGTCTTAGTTATCTCTGGTTCTCTGGGCTCCAGCATATTCCTGGCACAGAAAGATGCTCACACTGAGTGAATAGACCCACATGGTTGCCCTTTGTCTTAGGTCAGAAGTCGTCGTTAGTCATGAAGGCATGAGCACACTTAAATGCTGTAATCCAATGGACATTGACACCAGTAAGCTATGGAGTAATCTTTTGTGGTGGAAAAAAAAGATAAGGTGGAGGAAATGGAGTTCTTTCAATTACTGTGTAACAAACCACTCTCAAGTGTAATGTCTTAAAACAACAACGATTTATTCTTTCTCCCAACAGTTGAGCAGTTTTCTGCTCTTATGTTGTATAGCCAATGTTAGCCAAGTAGCTGCTCTAAGCTGGGAGCTGCCCGAGGCTGGGACATCCAAGATGGCTTCCCATCCTCAGGCCCTCTCTTCCTCATGTGGTCTCTCATGTTCATAATGTAGTTGAAGGTTCTTTACAGTCCGACAGCTGGATTCCAAGAGGCAAGAAGAGAAAGCTTCCCAAACTCTTGAAGCCAGGCTTAGAAATTCCAGAACATTATTTCTACCACATTTATGTGGGCAAAGTAAATTGCAAGGCCCTACCAGATTCAAGCGGAGGGAAAGACAGACTTTACCTCTTGTTGTGAGGAGCAGATGTATGTAGAAAGATGGGAGAAAGTGTTGGTGGCAATATTGGAGACTGTCACAAAGGTATAAGAGGAGTGGTGGCAGAAACCCCAAATTATCCTCAGGCAAACAAGGAGCAATGGATTAGGCTGTGGTTTGCCTGCCAGAAAGTAACTGGTTTCCTACTCAAGTGATAGATACCTGGAGTGTTAAACTTCTCCAGTGCGTCCTGGGGAGTCTGAGCTGACCAGATCACTGGGAACTATCAACTTTCAAATTCTTCTTTTCTAGGTTATGACACCTGGAAAAGGCATGGAGAGAAATGATGTGCATAGCACATCGCAAGGCTGTGCAGGACCAGGGCTGCTATTGCCAAGTAGCTGAGAGCATGGCTGTTAGGTTCAAATGTTGATTTTGTCACCAAAAAGACTAGGCAATTAATAGAATCCTGTGGAATTCTGCCTTCTTGTTTTTTTAATGTGGATAATCGTACCTACTTTATAGGGCGACATAGATCCTGGTGAATAGTATGAGATCCGGAACCAGACTGCCTGAGTTCAAAACCTAGCTTTCCCAGTAATCACCTGCATTACCTTGGAAAAAAATACTTAATTGCCCTTAAATGCATCAGTTTCTGATTCTGTAACATGGAGACAATAATACTAATAATATAATTTAGATTGGTGCAACCTAATTTGAAAGGAATGACAAAAACTGCAATTACTTTTGCATGAAACTAATAATATTACATAATAATATTACAACAATAATATTATATTATTATAATATATAATGTACATATATTTAATAAACATATGTAATATCACAATAATCATAGTGTACAGTGTTGTGAGGATCCAATGAGTTTGTAGAAACATCTAGAAGAATGCCTGCCACAGGATTCACAATCAGTGGATGTTATCTACAGTTATTAGAGTATGTTGGTGAAAATTAAAATGAGATAATGCTTGCAAAAGCCTAGTACATGTATTGCTCATGGTAAGTGATAGCTCTTTTTGTTAGGAAAATGGGTCCTTTGGCCATTTACTCTCTTTCCATGCTCACCCTTGGCGAACTTTGGAGCAAAGGATCCCAAAGTCTCTCTTTAATTGTTCTTCTGCAAGCAATGAGTATCTTATCTAATTGGCTAGATAGAGTATGTGATTTACTGTGCTGCTGTTTACTAGTGGGCAGGGAGAGTCACCCTCAGGCAGGGACAGATTTCACCATCCCCCTTGCCTGGCTTTTGCCTTCTTCCTGCCTTCCTGGGGGAGTTCACCAAAGGGGAGTGTGCCATTAAAAGAGGAAATGCCTTTTTCTCCCTGTCACAGGCTCACTTCTGACTAGACAGATGAATTGAGATTGAATCCCTTCTTTAACAATTCCTGGTTTGTTGTTACTGTATCTTTATTGTATCTCGGTGTCCTCATCTGTATGATGGGAAAAGCAATAGCATATACCTTAGAGAGTTCTTGGAAGAGTCAAATGAGGCAATATTTATGGGAAAGGCTTATATTGTGCCTGGCACAGAGCAAGTGGTTAACTATAGTTAGTAGATTATGGTTGTTGTTATTATTATGTACATGCAAAGGCCCAGCTAAAATGTCCCTTCTCTGGGAAGTCTCCCAAGCTCCTCCAGGTGGAATTTTGGAAGTTAGCATTCTTGGAGCTGGGCGTGGTGGTTCCAGAGGCAGGAGAACTGCTTGAGGCCAGGTGTTTGAGGTCAGCCTGGGCAACATAGTGAGACCCTGTCTCTTTACAAAAAAAAAAAAAAGGAAGTTAGCATTTTCTTCTCCTGGGTTTTCTTCTCACCCTTTCTCTGTATTTTTTTTTTTTTTGATAGTGTATTTCCATTCCAGTGTTGATTGAGAATAGTTGAGAAGTGAATCTTCTCCTTCGTGGTAAACTCAGAGGTGAGGTTTTGTGCTAGAATCAGTCCTTAGGCCTCATTGATCTGTCCCATGTCTGGGCACAAAACAGGAGAAGTATCCACTCTGCCATTTACAACTGTTAATAGAGCACTTACTATGTGCTAAGTCTTTAGGCTGCCCTTTTATGATCCCTTTATCTCTTTAAGGCTGCTTGGGATGTTTCTTTTACTTTGATCTCACTAGTAGTGAACTACTGGGGGTGGGAGGAGCAAGCTGTGACTCTCTCCAGGGCAGGAGACAGACTTTGGTCAAGCATCTCACAGTTGTATAGCTTTCAGCCCCTTTCCACCCTAAGCCTCATGTTCCTTAGTAAAATGCAGCTCACGCCACTTTGCTGTCATTGTTGTTGGGATTAAACAGAATAATTTGTGTCAAAATGTCTGGTAGACAGTAGGCCTTTCCCAAAGATAATTACTCTCCTCTGGCTGGGCCTGGGAGCAATTATGTGGTCCTGAAATGTACTGCAATTGTTGCAGGTACCCTCATAGGAGGTGCCCTGGTGGAGATTTAACTTGAGCTTTTGTTCTTTTATTTTAGTGAGGAAGTTGCCAGTTACAGCAAGGTACAGGCAGGAAAAGAAAGGCACTAAGGCCAATTTCCATGAGAAGGGCAGGTGCAGTGCAGGCAGCCCTCATTCTCTTGAGGGAAAGGTATTACAAGATATTTCCTGACTGGGCGCAGTGGCTCATACCTGTAATCCCAGCATTTTGGGAGGCAGAGGCGGGCGGATCCCTTGAGGTCAGGAGTTTGAGACCAGCCTGGCCAACGTGACGAAATCCCGTCTCTACTAAAAACACAAAAATTAGCCGGGTGTGGTGGTGCATGTCTGTAGTCTCAGCTACTTGGGAGACTGAGGCAGGAGAATTGCTTGTACCTGGGAGGCAGAAGTTGCAGTGAGCCGAGATTGCGCCACTGCATTCCAGCCTGGGTGACAGAGTAAGACTCTTTAAAAAAAAAAAAAAAAATTCCCTTTCTGGAGATTTCAAAAAGAGAAGGTGTTTGCTACAGTAGTCATACGGTGGGTAAAAAGGGATTTGTGAGTGGTGGAAGGTAGACCAAGTTCTGATTTAGTGTTCTTGATGTTCTCTTGTATCCTGAGAAACAGCTGAGTATGAGAAAAGGATTGGAAATATACTTTCAGAGCTCAACATGGGGCCCCTGGCTGTAGGTCAGGGATTTGGTCTTGCCGTTTGCATGTATCCAAGAAATTATGTATATGTAAGCCTCCACAGCGAGAACCTGTGACAGGTCCGTGGCACTTGCAAATTGAGCAGACACCAGTTCCTCTGTGCCTGATGTCTGAAGAGGACTCATTTTTGTTTACACTTGGCCTCCCCAGGGTTTTGGGACAATTTGTTGGGAGCAGAGGAAACTTCCAGAGGAAAATTCTGGACTTCCTGCTTTTAATGTAGGTGACTGCTTAAGAGATGTTTTGGAAAAAGAAGCATAATGTGATGATATTTGTGCTCTGAGTTTATGGAGCAGTTCATACCGGTTATACTAATCATCCCAGAGGGCATTGTGAAATCCAAAGTGAGATATGGTCCTAATTAACTTGTGTCTTAAGGATTATAGGATGAATGGTTCTTCTGAGGGGAGGAGATAGTCTGTTTCCTGGGCAGGGAGGTGGTGAAGAACGAGGTACATCCGGGATCCAGTCAGAGGTTGTTGGCCTGGGTCGTGAGTCTATCAAGGGGAGTTGTGGGAAGAGATGAAACTGTAGGTGACTTCTGGGCCATGGAAAGCCTTGAATGCCTCACTAAGGGGTTTGGGATACAGCTTTTGGCCGCTTGGGGAGGAGTGGGTCTCTCTGGCTATAACTATAAGGGGTTTCGGGGCTGAAAGAGCTCTCTGTCTCCTGACTGCTGACACAGTCTCCAAGATGGCCACCCGTCTGGGCATCCCAGCGCTATCAGCCCTCAGACTCCTTATCCGCAGTTCGTTCTCAAAAAACAGCCAACGCGGCAGCTCCGGGTGGCCAGGATTGCAACACCAAATGTGTTTGTTCCCCATGTTTGTGGAATACCTCAGAGGCACTGTTCCAGTGCCACCTGACTAGTTTTCTGATTGCCACATGGCCCTGGCTCTATCTGCCAATACTCAACCGGGGCTGACTGGTCAGAGATTTTGAGATGTTTGTGGGTTCAAACGTAGAAACCTCCTTAATGTCTGCTCGGGTGAGGAGATTTTACCTCCTCAAAGCTTCTGAATAACACTTATTGGACTTGGAGGCAGCTCTGGCAGCCTGGAATAAGCAGGGTGACCTTGGACCAGTCACAATCTCTCTGAGCTTTAATTCCTTCAACTGCGTAATGAGGATACGAATTCTTACTTTGCAGGATTGTGACCCACAGGTGTGTTTTACAGATGGAAGGTCAGGGAATCAGCTCACTCACCAGGCTCTCTGCCCCTATAGGTCACTAAAAAGCAAGCATGACCTCAAATTTCCGAGTTGTTAAAATTCAATCTTGCATTTAATTTTTGCAAATGAATTGCTGTCAACCTTTGACTGAGAGCAGGAAGAAGCCTGGCTAATATATAACATAATGGGGACTCAGAAGCCCCTGGAAATTGGCTAAGGACTGGTCCCGTGGTACTCTGCCTAAGGAAGGGGGTTGCAAGAGGTATTTGGCCTTGTGTGTCACTTCCTTCATTGACCTCCTACCAAAGGGAAAAAAATGAAGTTGCAGAAGGGAGGTGCTGACCGTTTTGGGGCTTGTATTATGTGCCAAGCACACAGAGAATAGTTTTGCATGTGTTTTCTCATTTTGTCATCTCCTCGATCCTAAGAAGTAGCCAATATTACCCCTGAATAACAGTTGCTCATTCAGTAAATATTTTGTTGAGTGATTACTATGTGCTAGCTATTGTTCTAGGAACTAGAACATATGAGAAACTGAGGTCCAAGGTGGTGACAGGACTTGGTCAAGGTCACACAGCTGCTGTGTGGCCAATATGTATACAATCCCACCTCTCCTGGGGTTTATTCCAACATTGTTTTCATTCCAGGTGCTGGATAGACATAGACGCACATATATGCATACATATGTAGATACACCCAAACACATCCACACTCGTGCACACACCTGCATATGCACATAAATAAGCACACACAGGCACGTGTACACACACATTGTGCAAACACACACATTTTCACACACTAATGCTCACACACAAATACACGTGCACAAATATGCTCACAGACGCATACCACATACACTATTCTAACACATATTCACAAACACACATGCACTTGCACACATTTTCATACACACTATACCATTTATTGGGGAAAATTGTTTTAAAACTTTTGGCATATTTCAGATAAGCAATATTATCAGACATAATCTCAAAGATTTCATTCTCTGTAGTTCCCTCCCTCCATCTCTCCTTCTCTCTCTTCCTTCCGCCTTCCTTCCTTTCTCCCTCCCCATTTCTTCCCTTACTCCTCCTTTTTCTTGTTTCTCTCCCCATTTTGAAACCAGACTTCTCTTCCTCTTTCTAGCCAATAATTTTTTGTTTGTTTTTTAAGACAGAGTCTCACTCTGTCACCCAGGTTGGAGTGTAGTGGTGCGATCTTGGCTCACTGTAACCTCTGCTTCCCGGGCTCAGGTGATCCTCCAGCCTCAGCCTCCTGAGTAGCTGGGACAACAGGTGTGAACCACCATGCCTGGCTACTTTTTTGTATTCTTTTTGTAAAGACGGAGTTTCACCATGTTGCTCAGGCTGGTCTTGAACTCCTGAGTTCAAAGCAATTCACCCACCTTGGCCTCCCAAAGTGTGGGAGTTATAGGCGTGAGCCACCGTGCCTAGCCTAGCTACAAAATCTTAGGGAATTATCAGGACTATCAGACTCTGGCTGGAATTTTCTTTTTTTTTTTGAGACGGAGTCTCGCTCTGTATCCCAGGCTGGAGTGCAGTGGCTGGATCTCAGCTCACTGCAAGCTCTGCCTCCCGGGTTTACGCCATTCTCCTGCCTCAGCCTCCCGAGTAGCTGGGACTACAGGCACCCGCCACCTTGCCCGGCTAGTTTTTTGTATTTTTTAGTAGAGATGGGGTTTCACCGTGTTAGCCAGGATGGTCTCGATCTCCTGACCTCGTGATCCGCCCGTCTCAGCCTCCCAAAGTGCTAGGATTACAGGCTTGAGCCACCGCACCCGGCCTCTCAGGTTGGAATTTTCAACCAGAAAGTAAAGACTCCCTCCAAGGCTACCAAAAGCTGAATCTGTTTGCCAAATTCTGCCTAGGTTCTTTCCCACATGCAGCTGCATAATCTCCAGAGTCCCCTCCCCACCATCAGGCATGGCATGCTCAGGTTCAAGTCAAGTTCTTGCAGCCAGGCATCCCCAGTCCCAGCACCCACCTACCAGCTCTCCCGTGCATGTGCCAAGTGCCTGTGAAGGCCTCTTCCAAGTCTTTCATCACCCCTCAGGGTGGGGATGCATCTATTTTGGTGTTTCAACACTTTGCTTCCACCTGGCATTTCATTTGCCAGCTAATAGGTGAAGTAACTCATCTTGCTACTGGCAACATGGAAACTGTGCTTTATGGGGAGCTGTGCTCTGGTCCATAAAGTGTTTGTAGGGACATGGCAAGTCCAACCTGGAGTCCTTAGTGGCCACTAGGAGGTAGGCTGGATTGCTGGGCTTCAGTCCAGCTCATCAGTACAGGCAATCAAACTCTTCAGAGTATTTCATCATCCCAGCCGCTCAAGGTGGGGGTGGTGGTATTTGAGAAACTTTGGCAACTCCCGTCTCAATCCCTGAAGAGTGCCAACAGAGTCACCTTTCCCAACTCATCTATTTTTCTTGGTATCAGGGACATCTCTCACTCAATAAATCTAAATCACCTTTGCTTTTACCATGAAAGGATCTTGAAAGCGTGCTTAGAGACTCCAAGTTCTCATTGGGACCGTTGGACTCCAGGGTCTAGCATTTACCCAACTGACCACATTGCCCAACTGGATGCATTTGCTAGAGGCAGGTCATTAAGTTCAAGCGCTTGTAAACAATTCCCAGGGAACGGGGACAGCTGATTCCGCAGACAGCTTAGGAATGGTTTTAGCAACATGCACTTCATCTGGGGCAAGCTACCTCTACTACGTGCACGCACACAGACACATATACACACGCACACACATATCCCACTGGAGAAGATAAAACAGGAAGATGGAAATAGGAGCTCTAGTGAAGATGATGTTGTGGAGGAGAACAGCGCCCAGTAAGAGAAGGGGAACCCAACACCAGGTGCCTCATGGGCATGGGGCCAGACTTTGGGATTGTTTAGTGATAAAGAAATGGACTTCCGGAGGTGGGGTTCTCCTGGGCACTGAGCCGATAGCCTTATATGGTGATTACTTACAATCAAGTCTTATGTTGTAACTAGACCATAAACTTTCAGCAGGTAGGGATCAGGGCTCATGCTTATTTTCCCTCTTCTGTTCCACTCTAACTCAGAGCCTTACGCATAGACAGTGTTCACTAAGTGCCTGAAAGGAAAGGAACTTAGGCTACATTTATATCACATGCTGTCACGTTCAAACCTTTTACCATGAGTTAGCCCCTTCTGGTTGCTGAGCTCACTTTCAGGCATGTGACCCCCTCTACTCCTTTATCTGGCACCCGTTACCGTGTGGAACAGCATCAGGCTTCGGTGAGCTGTCTTCTAGCAGGGAGGCAAGATTTACACATACAGAGCAGCGTGTGGTCACAGGCTACAGTGGGTTCACTGAAGCGTGGTGAGTTTAGACAACACGTTGGTCCTGTGACAGCCAGTAAAAGGAGTATTTATCTCTTCCATTAAGAGGAGCTACCAGGGAGGCATCCTTGGAGCAAGTGAGATTAAGGGGTGGCCTTGTGAGAAGGAAGAGAAGAGACTGGTTTAGGCCAAAGGAATGGTGCAAGCAAAGGGACAGTGCCAGGCGAACACATTGGTTTGCTCTTTCTTCCTCTTGTTTACTCATTCATCTACCCAAAAATACTTAATGAGCCCTGCTGCATGCCAGGCACTGTTCCAGGCTTTAGGGACAGAGCTGTGGGCATGTCTAGTCCATAAAGTTTATAAAGATAACAAACAAATATTACAAGTGAGCAAAGCATTAACTAGAAAAGCACTGAGTGTCTTAAGGGCATTGAATAGCTAGGGGCAGAAGTAGGGCTAATAAGGGCTGAAGGATAAGGGGGGCAGCCTGGAAATGTGACACGAGGTGTTGGGGAAATAGCAAGAAGCGTTCCAAGCATGAAGTTCCAGGGATAGGAATGAGCTAGACTCTCAAAAGTCACTTGAAGTCCTGTGTGGCCAGAGTGTAGGAAGTCTAGGGAAGGGCAGTGGGGTGGAGGGAAGAGTGAGTGAACAAGGTGGGGGTGGGAAGGTGAGGAGTAGGGGGTGGATAAGGTCAGGCAGAGGTTACACAGAACCTTTTGGGCCACGATAAGGATTTTGAACTTCTTCTAAGGTAAGCCAAGCAAGTAACGCTGTTGACTTGAAAGCGGGTGCAAGCAGTGTAAAGATGCAGCAGCCCCGTGAAATATTCAGGGCAGGAATCTCTAGGGTGGGGAGTGAAGGGAGAGGGAAGCATTGAGAATGAGTCTAGGGCTCCCTGCTTAAGTAACTGGTCAGGTGGAGCTTCTGTTTACTGAGGTAAAGAGCACAGAATGGGGACAGGTATTAGGGGATGACACAGTTTTGCAAAGGTGGGTTGGAGGGTTTATGAGATTCCTGCATGGGATATTGAAGATCTCATCTGGAACCCCTGATAAGATATTCTCTTTTTCTTTCTGCTTTTCCCTTTCCTGGGCCTTAGCCTCTGGAATATGTTCCATGAATGATCTTTTATTGTCACCAGCCCTGGTTGGCTGTGAGAAGAGAGGGTGGCTGCCAAGTATCTATTCCAAGGTGTATCTGTCCATTTTTCTTTGCTATAAAGAAATACCTGAGACTGGGTAATTTACAAAGAAAAGAGGTTTATTTGGCTCACAGTTCTGCAGGCTGTGCAAGCATTGCACAAGCACCTACTTGACTTCTGGTGAGACCTCAGGAAGCTTTTACTCATGGTAGAATGTGAAGGGGAGCCGGCATGTCATGGTGAAAGATGGATCAAGAGAGAGACACACAGGAAGAGGTTCCAGGCTCCTTTAAACAACCAGCTCTCTTGTGAATTAACAGCACCAGAACTCATCCATTACTGTAGGGAGGGCACCAAGCCATTCATGAGGGATCCACCCCATTATGACCCCAACACTTCCCACTAGGCTCCACCTCCAACACTGGGGATCATATTTCAACATGTCATTCGAAGGGGACACAGATCCAAACTATATCACTAGGCAAGCACAACTCCCAATGTATGAAGGTTCATTGGAAGGTCTGTTGGAATGATAGAAATTATTCCATTCCATTTCATCCCATTCATTTTGTTCAACTCGACCAGTATTTTCTCTCTTCTTTTCTTTTCTTTCTTTCTTTTTTTTGAGATGGAATCTTGTTCCGTCTCCAGGCTGGAGTGCAGTGGCACAATCTCGGCTCACTGTAACCTCCACCTCCTGGGTTCAGGTGATTCTCCTGCCTCAGCCTCCTGAGTAGCTGGGACTACAGGTGCACACAGCACGCCTGGCTAATTTTTGTATTTTTGGTAGAGACAGGGTTTCACCGTGTTGGCCAGGATGGTCTCAATCTCTTGATCTCTTGATCCGCCCGCCTTGGCCTCCCAGAGTGCTGGGATTACAGACGTGAGCCACTACGCCCAGCCTCAACCAGTATTTTCTGTGTGCCTGCCCTGTACCCAGCACAGGCTCATGGGGTTAACATGACCACTAGGGAGGCAGACATGCAAGATAAAATTTTACACTTTCTGGAAGCATAGACAAAGTACCCTGGGAGAAGAGTCAAAAAGTACTTGAACTCATTTCCTCATGTTTTTCAGAAGCAGAAACTGAGGCTCAGAGAAGTGAAGAAACTTCCCTGAGTTGACATAGTGTTTAAAAGCAGAGGCAGAGCTGGAACCCAGTTCTGAGTCCCAGACTAACATGTTTGTCCATGTTGTATGAGGCCTCCTACTGGCACACATCTTTCCATAAGTGACATGACACAGACAGTGTAGGAGAGTTTGATAGGCAAGAACTCTAGCTCTAGAGTCAGACAGTTCTGGGTTCAAATTCCGGCTCTGATATTTGTGACCTTGGGCAAGTTATCAACTTCCCTAAGCTTTAGTTTCTCTATTTCTAAAGTGAATATTAGTACCTCTGGGACTAATAACAGTACCTCCAATGTCTGTCTATATTGAGGATTGAATGAGTAGTGCTTATGAAGCATGACTTACTCGCCAGTTGTCACCCCCTGCACTGCTACCACTCTGGTTGAAGCCCCCATCATTGTGGGCCTAGATCTGGGCTATTTTTTTGCGTCTGCTTTCACCCTAGAGATAGCATCTGAGTGGAGCTTCTTGTGTAATTGATTTATTACATAAGGGATGTAGGAGAACCCTGTATGTAAGTGCGGGAGGCTGGAGAAGGCAATGGAAGGGGTTCAGCACAGATATGGTTTCAGCTGGAGAACAGCCTCAGTCTGATCCCATGGGCAGTCTGAAGCATGAATGGCCCTGCAGAGCTGGTCCCTCCTTGTGGCTGAGGGACTGGGTATTCTACTTCCAGTTAGTTGGGGGTGTGTGACTCCTAGGCATTTCCCTGTGAGACGGCTCCTGACTATCCACAAAGGTAATACTCTGGAGAAGGGTGCATTGCTCACAGCAGCTTGGGGGTGGGTGTGTTGGCTGGGACTGCAAGGACATCTTGGGTGGGGCCCCAACACTTTGGTGCTAGCACATCTTTAAACACTCACAAATCTCTCTTTCTAACAAAGAGAGGGTAAGTCTGAGACAATGGAATCTATCTAGCCTTAACTGAATCAACACTGTGGCTGTTTTGATTGCCCCTGCATTTTCATGGTAAATGATACTGCATTTCTCCTTGATAGTGATACAAAATTTAATTTGAAACAAGTCCATTTACATTAAAAAAACTGGGTTGATTTAAAGACATATTAGTAAACGATGGTACAGGTGGTAGCTGGATAAGGCAAATAAAATACAGGGCCCTCCAGAATATTGGAGTTTGAGGGAGGCCATGTTTGCAGATAGAGCAGGAAAGATCCAAGGTCCCAGATTGAAGTGGGGACTTTATCTTTCACTCTCAGTGGCCCTAGACGACTCATTGCATTAGTGGGGGAAGCACTGTATCAAGAGGACCCTCTGTGTGGTCTGAGCAAATCATTCATGTTCCAATCACTCATGGGTTCCAGCCAGCCCACGTGGGAAATAGAGTCAGGATTATATTGGTTGCTAGTGTCAGAAACACAAATAAGCGTCTTCAGGAAAGGGGCATTATTGGTTCTTGTAACTGTGAAGTTCCGGGACAAGACAGCTTCAGTTCTCGTTGGATTCAGGGATTTCAAGTGTCTTCCCTCTCCTAGCTAAAGTCCCAGAATTGAGTCTGGCAGGCTTCAGATAGGTAGACGTTTCTGATTGGCTAGGCCTTGGTCATGTGCCCACAGGTGGGTGGAAGGTTCTGATTGGCCAGGAGTTGGTCGTGTGCCCACGGGTGGGTAGAAGGTTCTGATTGGCCAGACTTTAGTCATGTGCCCATAGTGGCCAGGGGTTATGAAGGGTGGGAGAGCAGGCAGGGTCAGCCCTTTCAAACACTGTAGATTAGAATGGGGTGGAGGAGGATGGTGCTGCTTTATGGAGAACCACCTTGCTGTTATCAGATGAAGGGATGAATATGTAAGTAAGAGATGTCGTACCCAACAGAGGACTTTCTGTAAGGTTGTTTCCAGCTCTTTCCTTTGCAGCTGCACTCTGTGCTGACCCCTGATGTTTGCGGAGGAGGTTGAGGCCCCCTCGGGGAGCCTTCCTGTTTTCTAGCCTCCGCTCAGAAATTGCACCTTCTTACTCTCACTTGAAGTGCCACTTGAAGTGCCCCCTACCCTCATCACGTCGTCACCTCCAATACCTCTATTTACCAGGAGAAACCTGCTCTTCATCCTCCTCTGCCTAAAACCCTCTACTTCCGTTTGCAAACAAACCCCTGAGAGCCAGGGCTCCTCTGAGCCTGCTGCTCCTCTTACTAGCTGGGCATCTGAAGGCTCTAGATCTCAGCATCTCCATCTATAAAGAGGATCATAACTGTGCTGCCTCCTAGGGCTGTGGTGAGATTTACATGTTACTACAAGGAAAACATTTCACACCTGACTGCTCGTGGTTAGTTCTATAGATGCGACCTGTAATTATAGTTACGGAATACGAGGCTCCAAACAATCTGCTGCTCACTCTGTACTCAGCCTCATGTCTATGCCTCTTCCCAACTCCCTGAACTCCCCAGCCATGTTAGGCTCCTCCCCATGACCTGAGTACACCTATTTTTTCTTTCCTCCACATTTGCTCATGCTCTTCCCTCTGCCTGCAATGCCCTTTCTTCCCTAGCACCTTAAGACCTGGCTCATGTCCTATTTTCTCTGGGAAACCTCCCTAGTCAGTTATCATGACCTACCATCCCCACTCTAAGGCTAAGGAATGATTCCCCTTCTGTTTCGCGTTTCCCCAGGACTCAGGGGTGTTCCTTTATTCTAGTACACCTCAGTGTGTGTTTCTGTGGTTGTTTTGGGGTCAGTCTCCACACACAGGTGTGAGTTTCCTGTGGGTAGGGACGTGTGTTCATCTCACTGCTCTGCATTCTCAGCATGGAGTCCCACGCGTAATAAAATGCTCAGAGCTTGTTGGGTGAATGAAAGAATAGCCTGTGTACTTGTCCGCTTGAAGGTGAGGACTGTGTCCAACTTCATCTTTGTTTCCCCAATGTCTGGCACCCAGCAGGCGTTCACTAAATTATTCTTGCACGTAATCGAAGGATAGATAAGGCAGATGTGTGCTGGCAGGTGAAGCAAGGAAAGGTATGAAGGACCCAGGAAAGGGAGAATTTGGACAGTGAAATCAGGGGCCAAGATGTGGTTCTGGAGCACTGAGGGGGAAGCCGGACGAGGGAGCTGGGGGAGTCGTGGGAGGCCCAGCCTCTTCTCCCTGAGCTACGCTCTTTCCTAGCTGTATGGGAAGGAAGAGACCCCACCCAGCCTGAACAGGGGTATTAACATGCTCGAATGGCTCGAGGAGTGTTTCACAGGCTTATCTGTTAATAATAAAAATGAAATTATGTGAAAAATACAACAATGTGTGGGTTGCAGGACAAGTTAATGATTTCTCATGTAGTCAGATGTATGTCCCTTTAATGGAGGCAGGTAATGGCGGTGCTAATAATACCCTGGATCTGTTGATAGCGTCTTTCTTCTGAGGAGCTCAAAGCACTTTCTATTCTTATCTCATCTCTCTTTCTGACTTCCCAGGGAAGTCAGTCTGATTATCCCCATTTCTCAGGTGCCTATGTTCTGTGACTCACACTGCGCCTCTGGAGCTCATCCCTTCGTCCAGCCTGGGTGGGGCCCATGTGACTCCCTCCTCCTTGAGCGCTGTGCCTGGAGCACCCTCACTTCCTGGGTGACCAAGAAGGCTTGGCTCACTATACAGGGTGCTCTGAACTGTGGGTCTATGGGAGCTAACCACACCACAGGAAGCAGAGGGGTGGTGGGGGCAGGGCTGAAGAGAGGAGGAGGTGGAGGAGGAAGAACCTGAGGAAGGGGGAGGGATGAAAGGTCTGGAGGACTCAGAACACTAGACTCTGAACATGCTGAGGGCAGGGGCCATGTCCTGTTTGCCTTCATATCCCTAAGACGAAATCCAGTGCATGACATGGCATAGGTACATAGGCCGGATACATGGATGGTCAGGCGACAGGTGGACATGCCATGGTATCTTTCAAGACCCAACTCAAAGATCACCTCTTTGAGAAGCTTTCCTTCACCCTTCCACTGGACTACCAGCATACCACTGCTGGATTCATAACCCTTGGCGCCTCTCAGGCAGCTCTGTGGTAGAGTTAACTGTCTATGTGTCAGATGCCCCCATTTGGGTGTCAGTTCCTGGCCCAGGCATGAGTCTAACTTGTCTCATATCTTTAGGGTCTGTTAGCACAGGATGTCTCACGTGAGAGTGGGCAGAGAGAGGTACAGGAAAGGCTGGGCTTTGAAGTCAGAAAGACCCAGATTTATATGTGGGTTCCACTGTGGCTCAGGAAACCCCTTAGCCTCCTTGTGATATGCTCCTTTCCCCCTTCCTCATGATAAAATGGAGCCGAGAAAACCCACTTTGCTGGGTGTGGCAAGGCTAACCGTGGTGGCATTGCTTGGCACCTAGAATGTGTTCGGTATTCATTTCCTATGATTAATTTTAGATTTGGTGGTTTCCAGCCCTGGCTCGGCATTAGAACCACCCTTCTCAGGAATAGACATACTTGGAACTCCACCCCTGGGAAAATTCTGAGCCTGTGGATCTGGGGTGGGGCCAGGATCTGCCTGTTAAAAAGGGTCCTCTGGTTATTCTGATGTTGGAGGGTCTCAGTGTTCGTGAAATCAAACATATGATTGAATGTAAGGTAGAACATAAGTCCTTGATTTCTCTGGTCTCTAGGGTTCAGTGAGGGGACAGAAAAGGCTCCTTGGTAACGTGGTCTCTTCTAGGAGGGTTGCTTGGGGGGGTCCAAGAACTCAAAGCATTTCCTCTTCTTATCTCATCTCTGCAGGTCCAGCCTTGCCCATCAAAGCAGATGGAACGGAGAGGAAGTTCACCCTGGCTTCCTTTGCACTACCCCTGTGACCTAAGTAAGTTGGCCACCTTCTCTGCACTTGGTCTCGCCACTTTGTGCAGCAGGCATTCTCCATGTTTTACATTTGCAGACCAGATGTAGGAGGCGGAAGAGCTCTGTGGACTCCATGACCATCAGTCAAGTGGGTTGTGAGGTGTTGCTTGTCTTTGCTAGAATTTCTCAAGCGTACAAAGAATTAGAGATAGAAATGAAAGTTCGCAACTGTTTAGAGTTCCAGCTGGCATCTGATAGACCCCTAAGGGACCTCCATGCAGACTGGGGTGCCAGCCAGGCCTTCTTTCTGAATCAGGTACCCAGAACTCTCCCGTCGTTGAAAGGCAGACTCTGTATAGGTCAAGGGGTTCAGCAGTGCAGAAGGAGCCCAGGTTGTGAGGCCTGGGTCCAGGCTGACTTGCTGCTGACTTGCTGTGTGACTCTGTACGGGCCAGAGAGCCTCCCCAGGCCTTGCTGACTTTGACACATGAGCTGAAATTCTTTCTCTGAGGCTTGTGATCCTGAAAAGGAATTGGATGTAGTGGAGAAAGGAATTTGTCCCAAGCAGGAGAGCAGTAAATTGCCAACAATGGAAGGTTGGAAAGGCCTGTGTCCATAGTACCAGGAGAGAGTCATGGACTACTGGGTCCAGGCTGAGCCTGGACGTGGGGCTTGTAGGAGACTGTAGGATCACAGATTTGAAAGTGGTAGCAGTGAATGGAGAGTGGGGATTACACAGTGCGAGACATTTTCTCACATACTATTTTCTTTAGTTTACATGGAATCCTAAGAGATATTATTGTGTCAACATTCATAATAACCAAGTCATTTTACAGGTTAGAAAACTGAGGCTCAGAGAGATGAAGGTCCCCAAAGTCACATGGCAATTTGGTGGTGCCAGGATTTGAACCCATGGCTGTATGACTGACTCTACCAGCGCCCCACTACAGTTGACTTGGGGCAAGATGGGTGTCCCAAAGCATTTCGGTTGATTTAGATTTTTTCTGGAGTGGTTATCCAGATCTTTCCCCTAGGTGAGGCAGGGGCCGTCCCTTTCCTAGGAACAGGCACTCTCAGTGTTTGAGAAGGAAGGGGCAGCAACATGTGGTGAGGTCAAAGGCATCGGGCACAGGCCACTGTCATTCCCAGTGGGAAATGGATCTCCTTCTCAGGAACCTAAGCAGGAGCTGGAAGTCGTCCCTCTGCAGGCAGTATCTCAGGTGATGGCCCTGAACAGGTGATTGTTTTGCAACTAGTCAGGGAGGGTGGACAGGTCTTGAGGTCTAAGAAGCACAGATTTCCAGACCAGGTCTCACCCAGGAGATTCAAAGGGCAGGATTGCGCAAGGATGACCTCTAATTGGGCCCAGAAAACGAGAAAGTCAACTTCTTTTCCGTGTACTGTGAGTGAGTCACCTTTCCCAGAAGCCAGGCCGTTCTCTGGTTCCTCCTGCAGGCTCAGAGTGGCCTGGCCAGGGTGGAGCAGAGCAGGGAAGGTGAGGAGCCAGTGACAACTGCGTCACACTCCGTCTTCCCCATCTCCGTAGGGAGCATGGAGCTTAGTGCATTAGACTGAGTAAGAGCCCATCACGCATCCCTGACCCTCCCCACCCCATCCACATGTCACAAGGTCACAGCTGGGTACTGAGGCTGGCGTGGGGCAGATCACTGTGCCTGTGGTACAGAATGGGGTGTGTGTGTGTGTGTGTGTGTGTATAAAAGCCACAGAAGCCATGGTACAATCTGAGGGGCAGACAAGCTTTTTGTTCCCCAATCTCATCTTTCCTGCTTGGTGTGGATAGGCTTCAAAGTCAGACATCTGGGTTCCAATCTCAGCTCTTCCCCTTCATTCCCACCTCCCCAGTCCACCTCTCAGCCCTTGGATCTCATACTTACAGAGCAACCTTGGACAGGTCATTGCAACCTGCTTGAGCCTTAGTTTTTCTCTTCTGTGTAGTGGGAATAACATTACCCACTTCTCAGAGTTGTGAATTATCAAGCAGATTAAATAGAAGAGTGCTAGGAGGGTAGGATCTGTCATGAGGCAGCCTGGCTTTATTTTTATTTATTTATTTATTTATTTTATTTTTTTGAGATGGAGTCTTGCTCTGTCACCCAGGCTGGAGTGCAGTGGCGTGATCTCGGCTCACTGCAATCTCCGCCTCCCAGGTTCAAGCAATTCTTGTGCCTTAGCCTCCCAAGAAGCTGGAACTACACGTGCCTGCCACCATGTCCAGCTAATTTTTGTATTTTTAGTAGAGACTGGGTTTCACCGTGTTGGCCAGACTGGTCTTGAACTCCTGGCCTCAAGTGATCTGCCTGCCTTGGCCTCCCAAAGTGCTGAGATTACAGGCGTGAGCCACTATGCCCAGCCAAGACATCCCAGCTGTAAACCATAGCCCTGTGTTCCATCACTAACCCTCTGGCTAATGCTACCCGTCCTGGGCTTCAGGCTGATCAGTGGTAAAGTACGGCTCCCTCCTGGAGCTGCTGTAAGGATCAAATAAGATACCACTCTTGGCATGTATAAGGCACCCAGCAAAAGTGTTAATTGCCTTCTCCATTCAGGCTCATTTCCTCATGATTTTGCCGAGAAAAGAGAGTTGGATCTGAAGATGTCAAATTATTACAAAGATTGATCTTTCCTAGGTTCCTACTTTATGAAATGGGGTAAGAATAGCATATATCTCATAAAGTTGTTGCGAGGCTAATTGAGTTGATATGAGTACCAGGAAGTGCCCCATAAATGTCAGCTTCATGGCTGGCTATATATAGTTCTTCATTCTGCTGGTGATGCAGACCTGGCTGGTGCCTTGGCCTGAGTGATCAGGGCCAAGGTGACTCACCCTGCAGTGACAGGTCTGGGTAGTGATGAGCAAAGCTGGTTGGGCAGGGGCGGCCGGGTCCTTACTGAACCCCAAGGAATAGCTTGGGCATTAGTTTGTAAAAGAGATTGCCTTTGGTCTTGGCCAGTTCCAGAGAAGGTTGGAAAAAGGATGTCTGTGACCACCAGGCCGCAGGGAAATGGGATGCTCCTACATTTTGTCATGGCTGAGGGAGCAGATGAGGACCACAGCAGAACAGGTGGGAGTCTTTTAGTGGATGCTGACCAGCTAGGAGGCCACAGCTGGATGGAAGCTGGGGGAATACCCCCAATCCCATCATATGGGACCGTAGACACTGGGCAGGGGCCCCAGAGCCTGCACATGGCCAAGTCAGTCAGGATGTGCTTCCTTCTAGGGAACTGACAGACAGTGGGTTCCGTTGCTCCAAAGAGTCCAGTGGTCTTTCCATGACATCATGTCTGCCCTGAGACATGGACCCCTGCCCTGAGAGCTCACCATCAATGGCAGGTGGCCAGTTGGATGCTCAGGGACCACAGAGGAAGGAGAGAGATTCAGAGAAAGTTTGTGGAAGAGGCAATATGTAAGCCAGGCTTTTTAGGAGGAGATGAGGAAGAAAGTTGTTGTCCCCACTTCCTCATCTCCACCTCATGTCTCCACCTCTACCAACTACAGTCTAGCTTCTCTTACACATGGAACTACTCTTGTCAAGGTCATCAGTGACCTTCTGTGGTCAACCCAAAGAGCGCATCACAGTTCTGCTCTTAACTAATGTGGGGATCACATTTGACGCTGTAGCTCACTTCTCCCTGGACTTCTGGTTCTCCTCTTGCCTCCCTGGGTGTTATGTTCCTCCTCAGTTTCCCTTGTGAGCTCATCTTTATCTATTACCTATGATTTTTCCATCCACCCACCCATCCATTCATCCTCTTATCCCTTGATCCACTCACCTATCCATCCATTCATCCATCCGTCCATCCATCCATCCATCCATCCATCCATCCATCCATCCATCCATCCGCCTACCCACCCATTCATTTATTTTATCTATCTATC
Source organism: Macaca fascicularis (assembly GCF_037993035.2). NCBI lineage: Eukaryota > Metazoa > Chordata > Mammalia > Primates > Cercopithecidae > Macaca > Macaca fascicularis. The sequence continues at coordinate 135,255,247 of NC_088382.1, forward strand.
TTTGTACTTAAGGAGAATTTAAAGAAAGTGCTGTTTATAAAACTGTGGCAGGATTCAGGAAATCTAACGAGAGAGTGCAGCACTCCAGGACTGAGCACTCCAGGACTGCCCATATTAGGGATCCATTAGCAGCCCTAGGCCTGAAGATCAAGTGGCTTTCAGAACCCAGAGAGTGAAGTTACAAGGGGGGTTCCTGTTTGGAGCTGAGTCCTTCAGCCTGGGGACATGGCCAACAAGGGATGTAAACACCAGAATTGACTCTGCCCCATGGTGATGTGACTCACGGCTGTGTTCTTTCCTCTGAGATTGGATGCTGGGTCTAAGCACCCCTCCTTCCTGCTCACATTCCCCCGCCGAGGACTCTTCTCTACTGCAATGGCTGATGCCCCCCGAGTTGCTAGCTCTGGCCCAGACTCCTCTCCTGACCATCTACCTGAACACCCAACTCTCTACTCACTGGACCCCTGCGGCTGTCCCTCAGGTGTCACAAACCAAACCTGCCAACAGAACTCATGGTCTTTCCCCAGGCTGTTTATCTCATGTGTTCTCTGTCTGCGTGAATGGCCATTCTCCTTGTCACCTGAGTCCACAGCTGGTACCCATTCCTGCTCCTCTTCCTCCTTTACTCTCCATATCCATCGCCAAGTCCTGTCCAGTCCATACCCAGAGATGGACAGATGTATCCCTCCCTCCCATCCTCACTCCTGGTGCCTTTGCTTAAGTTCTCATCTGCGCCGCTCTGGATCACCACAATCGCTTCCCGATTAACCTCCCAATTCCCATCTCACATCCTATGGCAGGGGCTGCTGGGAGTTCTTTTAAGATGCTGGTTGTCTCTTAAGGTCCATCATTCTCTCTCCGTTCCTTAGTTATACCCAATTTTCAGTTAAGTATGTGATCAATGATCTAAAAGACAATATTTGCCAGACTTTCTTGTGGCTAGAATTGACCAAATGACTAAGTTCTATATAGGCTAGGTGCGGTAGCTCATGCCTGTAATCCCAGCACTTTGGGAGGCCAAGGTGGGCTTATCACTTGAAGTCAGGAGTTTGAGATCAGCCTGGCCAACATGGTGAAACCCCATCTCTACTAAAAATACAAAAATTAGGTTGGCATGGCGGCGTGTATCTACAATCCCAGCTACTTGGGAGGTTGAGGTAGGAGAATCACTTGAACCCGGGAGGTGGAGGTTGCAGTGAGCCAAGATTGGGCCACTGTACTCCAGCCTGGGTGACAAAGTAAGACTGTCTCAAAAAACAAAACAAAGCAAAACAAAACAAAAAACAAAGAAGATATAAGCAGAAATGACTTGTGGAAGTGCTGGGAAGTCTCCTTAAAATGGAAAGGGTGCATTCTTCTTTCTCCTAGCTCTATCTGCTGCCTGGAACATGGATGATGGCCCGAGCTCTAGCAAGTTCTTTGGACTATGTGGGTTATCACCTTCCACAGCTGAAAGGATGAACTGTAAGAAGTATATCAGCCATAAGTCACTATCTCTGAACTTCTTCAATGAAAGAGTGAAATAAAGATCTCATTTGTTTAAGCCACTGTTATTTTTTGTTTCTTTGTTATTTTTAGTTACACATAATTCTAACTGATGTGTCTTGTACCCACGGGGATTGTTGCAGGTGTTTCTGTGCCCCGTGTGCCCCTTTGGACCACTGAGTTGAGCACAGCTGTGAGGGCAGCTCTGTGTGTGCTGTCGGTGTCCTTTTCAAACATGTAGGGTTTGTTCAAAGCCACAGAAGGCCAGTCAGCCCCTGCCCAGGCACAGCCTGGAATAGAAATGAGGACTCCAAAAGAAGGGAGTGGGGAGAGAGGCAAGGGCTGAAAAGATTTCCTATTGAGTCCTAGGGGAGAGTTGATGCCTTCTACAGGCAGCCCTCAATCAACAGGAGATGAAAGTTGGTGACCATACGAAGTTCATTCATGGTTTCTCGGAGGGTGCCAGCAGGACTGGGCTCTGGCTGCCCACAGAGGTAACCAGCTCAACCACATACCCTTTCCAATCTTTTCTCCCACCCCTGTCTCATTCTTTTCACTGTCACTGCTGCTTCCTGGAATCACCTCTCAGATAAGCCACCTCCACAAATGTTCTGCTCTCAGGCTCTGGCACTGGGGAGCTAAAATGTAGTTCTATTTGGGTCCTTCCCCTCCAAAAATCCCTCTGGAGCCCACAGACTCCTGGGTGATGATGTGATCCCTTGGTCTGGCTGCTGCCTCTGGTCACCTCCTCCCTGCTGCTCTGTCCCGTGCCCTCGGCGCCCCCTGTGTGACCCTTGCTCCAGCCATGCCAGGCCATAGCAGTTCTCTGAAGGGCCCTGCAGTGTCCCGCTCTGGTGCCTTCTAACAGACTAGAGCATCCTTTCTTTACCTTTCCCCCCGCTCATCTCAAGTTCAGCTGGAGCTGCTCCTTGTCTAGGGTCCCGTTCCTCTTTTCCACCATCCTGGAAGTGTCTACGTAGCCACCTCTTTCTCCTTTTTGACTTTGTGCTGCTTTTTAGGGCAGAGACTACACACACCCTATTCAGTTTTAGATTCTGGGCACAGCACTGAGCTGGAACACAGTTGAAACTCAGTGTTCATTGCATGGCAGAAGGGGTAGGGGCAGGGCCAGGCTGAGCCAGACCCAGAGCGGGGCACATGCATGGTGGCCTGGTGCGTTCCTGGATTGACAAGTGGGCCACACGTCCAAGGTCCCTCACTCCAGCATCCAGTTTCTCCCAGATTTGGTCTCTCTCATCTTTTTAGCTTCAGCTCCTAAACCTCTCCTCTGACTCAGAGTTCCAGCCCCACCAGCATCTGTCCTGCCCCAAACACATTCTGTGCTCTCAAGCCACTGTGACTCAGGCCATGCTCATCCCTTTGCCTGGATGGCTTCCCTTCCCCCTTGGCCTCCCACCCTGCTGGGGAATTTCTCCCTGCCCTTCAAGGTCTGTATCAGATACATCTGCGTCCATAGCCCTTCTCTGCAAGGAACTGTGCTTTGTACATTGTGGATTCTTAGGAAAGCTTATTGTGGATGTATTGGATGTATTGGGTAGGGTGGGGGGTCATGTATGTATTTATTTAACAAACATTTACATAGAGCTTAGTATATTCTAGGCACTGTTCTACATGCTGTACCCATATGAACTAATTTAATATACATAACCATCCTATAAGAAAGGTACTGTTATTGTCCCCATTTTACAGAGTATAAAACTGAGGCACAGAGAGGTTAAGTAACTTAGCCAAGGTTACACTGCTAGAAAGGATGTGTTGACCCAAGCAGAGCAGGACAGATGGTGACAGGTTTCTTTTTAAATCAATGCTATGGAGTAGATGGAGAACATCAATTGCTTGGTGTTTCTTTCTTTGTTTTAATCTAAATTTTAGATCTGGTGGGTCCATGTGCAGGTTTGTGACATGGGTATATGGTGTGATGCTGAGGTTTGGGCCTCTATTGATCTTTTCACCCAGATAGTGAACATAGTACCCAACAGGAGGCTTTTCAGCCCTTGCCTCCCTCCCTTCCTCCTTTTGGCATACCGAGTGTCTTTGTTCCCATCTTTCTGTCTGGGTGTACTCAGGCTTTAGCTCCCACTTGTAAGGGATAACATGCAGTGTTTGGTTTTCTGTTTCTGTGTTAATTCACGTGGGATACTGGCAAATCAGCCTCCCCTTCTGGGAGCTCTGTGGCTGAGCGGGGCTAAGGAGCGCAGCTTTCAGAAACCCTGCAGGTGTCCGGGACATCTGGCCACAGGGGCCACTGAATAGCTCTAGAGGTCCAAACTTCAGGTGGGCCATGAGTATGGGCCTGGCCTTCGTCAGGCAGGGCAAGGGACAAGGCTTCCTGGCAGGAAATCTGCTCCTCTGACTTGTACCAGCCTCCTTTCAGCTCTGCCTTGAAGAGTGCGGTGGGAGGTGGCAAAGAATATCCAGGATAAGGTTTGCAAATGGATAAGGGGTTCACAAGAAGACCCCGGGACTAGCAGGCAGGCACTTTGACTCAAGGTGCTGAGTGATTTCAGTGGCAACTCACTTCCCCTCTATGGGCCTCAGTTTCTCCATTTGTGAAATGCAAAGATTGGGCTGGATGCTCATGAAGGGCTCTCCCAGCATATTCTTTAATAACTCTAGCTGCATATGTATTATCTTGGGGAGCAGAAGGGAGGAGGGAAATTGGGATATGTTATGGGCTGAATTTATATATTCAAAATTCCTGTGTTGAAGTCTGAACCTTCAGTATCTTCAAATGTGACTGTATTTGGGAAGGGTCTTTAACAGGTAATGAAGGTTTAATGAGTCATTGGGGTGGGCCCTAATCCAATATGACTGATGTCCTTGTAAGAAGAGGATGGTAGGTCACAGACACCCACAGAGGAAGGACACATGAAGACACCTGGAAGAGACGGGCATCTTCAAGCCCAGGGGAATGGCCTTGGAAGACACCAAACCTGCTGACACTTTAACCTTGGACTTCTGGCCTCTACAATGGTGAGGAAATAAATCTGTGTTCTTTTAAGATGCTCAGTCTGTGGTACTTGGTTCTGACAGCGTTAGCAAACCAATGCAAGGTAACACCATAAGCTGACCCAACTGCAGTGTCCTCCAGCCACAGTACCCCGGTTCCTGTGGGGTCAGACTAGCCAAGGAGTACGGGAGGCAAGGGGAGGGGCTCAGTGTAGATAATCTCGAACAACATGCATTGAGCCTGTTTTGCAGTCAGGGCTGAATGGGTGCACCCTCCCCCTACCCTCAAGGAGTCCTTGATCCCACGAGGGAGATGGACTTACAGTGAGGAATGCTTGTTGTGTGAATCATGCGGTGATGAAACACACACAGCACAGACACAGGCCTGGGGAGGGAATAGTCCATTGTCCAAATGACTTCACTGAGGAGAGCTTGGAAGGGCCAGCTGTGATGTCCAGCAATCAGAGAACGGAGGGAAGAGCATCCCAGCAGAGGGATCAGCATTTGCAAAGGCACAGAGGCACAAACAATTCCCTGAGGCAAGTGAAATATGTGACTGGAGAGCAGAGCTGGGGAGGCCCCAAGGGAATGCAGCTTATAAACATGGGGAGCCTAGAGCCAGACCATTGGAACTCAGCAGGGCCACTTCCTAGCTGGGTGACCCTTGGCAGGTTACTTGGCCTCTCGGAACCTCAGTGTTCTCATCTGCAAAATGATGATGGTAATAGTACCTACCTTAGAAGATTGCCTCAGAGACTAAGTAGGTAAATATCTACAGCATGCTTTGGACAGTACCCTGCATGTGAATGGCACTTCAGCAACTCTGGCTGTCAGCTCAGCCTTGGTTTTCACACCTGCTCTCCCACAGAGTGGCTGAAATGATTATTTCATCAACCCTTTTGGTTGGGCACGGTGGGGAGTGAGGTCAGTGTAGAAAATCAATCTTCGTCAGCTAGAACTGGGAACTGAGAGGTGCAGAGGCTCCTGGAAATGCAAGGAGAACTTGCCAGAAAGCATTTCAGCAGGGTTCCGGTAGGCCTGCTGCTGAAGGGGGCAACCTTTGTGGCCCTAAAACTCTGTGACGCGTGTGGGGTAAGGAACTGAAAAGGGGACCTGAAAGATATGTTTTCTCAGTAACAGGCCCAAGAGGCAGCAGGGGTAGAGGAACAGTGTTTCGGAGACTCTGAGGATCAGAATTGCTGGCTCTCGGGGCCGGGAGGCCCTGAGAGATCATCTGGCCCTTGGATGCCAGAATGGCAGTAGCTGGACTGGACTTGGCCCGAAGATCTCCTTTGTTTAACTTTACAGTGTTTGATATGATAAAAAGATGCAAATAGTTACCCTCACTTTTTTTTTTTGAGATGGAGTCTTGCTCTGTCGCCCAGGCTGGAGTGCAGTGGCATGATCTTGTCTCATTGCAACCTCCGCCTCCCGGGTTCAAGCGATTCTCCTGTCTCAGCCTCCTGAGTAGCTGGGACTATAGGCATACGTACCCTCTTTTTATAATTAAAGATTTCTTACAAAAAATCCAGATGTCCAGCTTCTGGTGGACACAGAATATCCGAGAACAGTAGCTTGCATTCCCATGTGGCAACCATCAACAACAATATAATGGCAGGTGCCCCTACAGTAGGTCATTTTCTTTCCTTGCCCCATCCCAACAGGCATTTGCATGTAAGATTGCCAAGTCTAGCCCAACACTCTCCTTTTACAGATGAGGAAACTGGGGATGTGACTTACCCAACTTTACACATGTGAGCGACCCAGCATTGGATGAGATCCCAGGCCTCCCAACACTCAGTCACACACACATTCCACATCTCTGCTTGCCTTCTTTTGCCTTAGTGCCCTGGTGGGAAGGGTAGAGGAGCAAGGGGACATGGCCTTCTTTTAGTTTTAATTGATAATAAATATTAAGAAGAAGAGCAGCCATGAGTTAAATGTCTACAGTGTATCAGGGACTTCACACACACTTAAATCCTCATAACAGTCCTGGAAAGTAACTATTATTATTCCTATTTTTTTCAGACGAGGAAACGGAGGTGCAGAAAGGTTAAAAAGCATGCCTGAGGTCGCTGGGGTGGTGTGAGATGAAGCTGGGTCCTGAACCACGGTTGAGTGGACTCTAAAGCACCATGGCTTTGTTGCAAGCCTGTTCTTAGGCTCTGGGGCATGCTAAAGTAGGAAAGTTCTGGAAGCTGTGGTCCAAGTGGTTTGCTAGTATTCCATTCAGACAGTTCAGGGCATGTCAGGGGAGGTTTCAAGTTGTTGAGTGTCCCCTGAGCCCCGTGAGAGAGAGGGGACTTGATCTCCCTCCCTGGGACTGACCACCCATACCCCCCACAGACACTTCTTGTCATAGTTGGGGGTTGGGGAACACCTTTAGGGGAAAGCTGGGGGGCCTGGCCAGGGCTCAGGAAGAAGGAATGACTTACAAACTAGGGAGTCCTGACCATCTTCAAGGCACCTCCCAACCCCCAGCATCCCTGTGCAGTGTTTAATGGCCTTAGCGGAGGACTCCCCAGCACCACAAGCTGAGCTTAACATGGCTGTTGTTCCTTGGTGTTGAGGCATCCTTTAGTTTGACTGTCTCCCTCGTAAAGAATCTGCTTCCTGAGTCCAGGGACCCCTTCCCATGTATCTCTATATCCCCATCATCTAGAATGTTGCTTGACTCATGATAGGTACAACAAATGTGTGGTTCTGGAATGGATGAATGAATGTATGATGCAGGATTCACTTCTTTCTGGGGTCAGATCGCTGGGGTTTAAGTCTTGGCTCCACCCTTAGTAAATGAGTGACTTGGCCAAATTATTTAACCTCTCTGGGACTCAGTTTCTACATCTGTAAAATGGAGACAAAAATCATGCTTATCTCATGGCTTATTGTTAAAATTAATATATTACCCATAAAGTACTTAGCACAATATCTTGTCTTGTGCTGTCTGATATGGTGGCCACTAGTCACAGGTGACTATTTAAAATAACCAGAATGAACTAAAATTAAAATTGAGATTCTTCCATTGCACCAGCTGCATTTCAAGTTCTCAGTGGCTTCTATATTGGACAGCACAGATACAGAACATTTCCATCATCACAGATAATTCTCCTAGGCAGAGCTGGTGGGTAATATTGTAAGGGCTGTGTGATGCTAGCCATTTCTAGTTACAATTACTCCTGCTGTTATTGCCGCTGTCTCTCAACTCAAGGTGGAGGGCGATACTAGGTCACTACAGCAGGAGATTTGCCCTGTGGCAGCCCAGACCAAAAGTCCATACCCTGCATTTGCTTTCTTCTTGGAACGCTGTCCTGCAGACCTTCACTTGGTGACATGCTCCTTGTGCCAATGCCTGGTGGGACAGGCTTTAAGAAGCTTTTCAAAGGGACAAACCAACATAAGAGCCTTTTTCTTCATGAGTTTACCCTCTCTTTGAGGGCTGGGACTAGATTTCCTTCATCCCTGTCTCCCCAGTGCCTGGCACTGGGTAAGCACTCAGAATAAATTTGTTGGGGAATGAAGGAGCTGTGTCTGAAGGTTTGCATGGTCTAAGACAGTGTGTTCACTCAGCTCCATGACTGCATCAAAGCATTTCTAATACCAGATGACTTACAGTGTGGAAGAAAGAGCAGCTAGGAAACAGGTCTCTATCCGTGGCCAGGAGGAATGAGCCTCAGAAATGTTGGCAGGATGAGCAGCCTTTGAGAATGATGACAGCGCCCCGGGGAAATGACCGGAAGCACAAGTTGAGTGGCAGAGGGAAAGCGAATGGGCACCTCAGAATGAAGAAGAACTATCTTGTGCATAGGAGACTCTCCAAGACCTCCTTGAATATGAAAGGAAGAGCTGAGGTTTCAGTATATCTTCGGCAGGTTTGGGCAAGCCACGGGCACCCCTTAGTTTCTGTTATGTGTCCCAGCTGTACTGATAGGGCCTGAGGAAATGAAAGTTAACCAGAAACAAATATTTTTGGGTCTGTCACTTTAAAGAGTCTTCAGGTGACTTTCCTCATCACTGGAGATTATTTCTTTTGTGAGTGTTTTCTTTGCATATTCTTTGCATATGTATTGTTTCAAGAAGAAATGGTAGCTTCCTGGGTGTTGACATCTGAGGCAAAGTTTTAGATTTAACTTGAGGTCATCTTAATCAGCTCAGGCTGCCATAATAAAATACCATAGACTGGGGTTTTAAACAACAGACATTTATATCTCGCTGTTCTGGAGGCTGGGAAGTCCAAGATCAAGGTGTCGGCAGATTTGACTCCTGGTGAGAACTCTCTTCCTGGCTTGTGGATGGCTGCCTTCTTGCTGTGTCCTCACATGGTGGAGTGAGAGATTTTTTGTCTCTTTCTCTTCTTCTAAGGGCATTAATCCCATCACTGGGACTGTACCCTCAGGGCCTCCTCTAAACCTAATTACTCCCCACAGGCTCACCTCCTAATATCATCATGCTGGAGGTTAGGGCTTCAGCAGATAAATTTGGGGGGCACACAGTTCATGCTGTTGAATAAAAAAGCCAAACTCTGAAATACTTGAAGAAGTTTATTCAGAGCCAAGTGTGAGGACCATGGCCCATGACACAGCCTCAGGAGGTCCTGAGAACGTGTGCCCAAGATGTTTGCGTTATACTTTGATTTTATACATTTTAGGGAGACAGAAGCTACAGTGAAAAACATAAATCAATATGTGTAAGTTATATGTTGGTTTGACCCAGAAAGGCAGGACATCTTGAAGTGGGTGCTTCCAGGTCACAGGTGGATTCAAAGATTTCCTGACTGGCAATTGGTTGAAAGTGTTAAGCTTTGCCTAAAGAGTTTGTTAGCAGAAGAAATGCTTGGGGTTAAGATAAGGGGGGTTGTGAGATGAAGCCTCCAGGTAGCAGACTTCAGAGAGAACAGATGAAATGTCTTTTATCAGACCTTAAAAGGTGTCAGACACTTAGTTAAATCTCTCCTGTATCAGGAAAAGACTTAGAAAGAGAAGAGGATTCTCTGCAGAATGTAAATTTTCCCCACAAGAGGTGACTTTGCAGGGTCATTTCAAAATATGTCAAAGAAATATATTTGGAGGTAAAATACTTTCATTTCCTTTAGGGACTGTTACCTGTCACATGATGTTATATCAGAGTCTCTGGCTCCCCCGACCCACTTCTCTTTGACCCCAGCAAAAATCTAATATCTGTATTGGCGTTCACATGGACTAATGGCATCCAGCCCTAATGTCAGGCTGTCTTTAGCCTCCACTGATCACCTGCCCACATTCTGCACATCAGCCTCACTCAACTTTCTGTTTTTCTTGCAGCCCAGTCTGTTCGGCACCTCTGGGACTTTGCACGTGCTCTTTCCACTTCCTGGTTCACTCTGCCCCTGCCTTAGCATCTGACTGAATCTTCCTCCTTTGTCAGGCCTCAGCTTAGATGTCACTGCTCTGAACCTTCCCCCAGTCCCCTGGTCTGAGTTGGGTGCATCTTGTCCTCCCACAGGAATTGGCCCACACCTGCCACCTGCCTCCTGAATGCACCAGCAACCCCTGCTGGGCCTCCAATTGCTGTTCAGACTTTCTGCGTGTGAGTTCCAACTCTGTTATTCAGAAGCTGTGTGACTTTGGACAAACTATTTTTCTGTGCCTCAGCTTCCTCATCTTTAAGATAAGATTCTAAGAAAACTTATCTAATGATGTTGTGAGGATTAAATTAGTCTGTATTTGAATAATCCCTAAATACACAGAAGCACTATATAAAATGTGTTAAATAAAGTAAATCAGGAATAAATAAATAAATAAAGTAAATCAGGAAGTTGGTGAGCTCCAGGCCAGAAGGAGCAGGTCTGTCTTGTGAACAATTGTATCCTCAGTGACTGGCCCCAGGCGTAGAGGGTACTTCATGTAATACTTATTGAATGAGTCAAAAAGGTGAATTAAAGAATGTTGTCATCAAGTTCATAAGTCAGTCTCAGATTACTGGTTCTGACAGTCTTGGTAATGCTTTTTAAGTTGAGTGTTCTTTAAGTTAAGTGTTGAAAATGGCTTACTCATCACAGGAGTTTATTCATTTACTGCTCCAAAAAGGAGAAAATTATACAAATGGCTTTGTATTCTTTTGCTGTTACAATATAGAAATTAATAGCATGGATTTTGGAGCCAGACTGTCTGTATGTGAGTTCCAACTCTGTCACTCAGAAGCTGTGTGACTGTGGGCAAACTATTTTTCTGTGCCTCAGTTTCCTTTAAGATAAGATTCTAATAAAACTTATCTAATGATGTTATGAGGATTAAATTAGTCTGTATTTGAATAATCCCTAAATACATAGAAGCACTATATAAAATGTGTTAAATAAAGTAAATCAGGAATAAATCTCATAAACAGTGTGATAGTCTCTTAGAAGTTAACCTCCTTTTGGAGTAAAGCATTGGCATGGTTCTAGCACAAGGTAACTTCAGGACAAAGGTGAAGTTCATTTTCAGTGTATGCCCACCCTCTATTTCTATCCCCCCTTTCACTTTCTGTGGTGTTTTGTCTTGCAAAGTTTTATCTTCCTCTTCACCATCTAACAACAAATGCTTTTGGATTTGCCAAAAAGGCCAATTCATACTCTAGTGTAAATGACTGATAGACTCTAATGTGCTTCTCCAAAATTATTGTCTTCTTAACATGAAGTGTCCTGATTAGTCTGGGGGAATTCAGGAGGGCAGAAACCACATGCTCTACATGTCAATATCTTCCTTGACCCTGGTTCTCTACAACTCTTAAGTGCAGCAGACATTGGCCAGCCCTACTTATCAAGTCTCCCAGGAAATGCAGTCAGGAGTGTGAGGGTTAGACCCATTGAGTGGAATGCTGAGAACCTTGGAGACATATTGGGAAGAGAGGGGAAGATGTGCTACCAGCATTTAATAACAATGGTTGAATTTAAAATACGAAATCGGAATCCTGGTCAACTTACACTGGCACTCCAAGGCTACGGAGCCCTCAGATGCCACATGACCCAACCTCAAAGGAGAGCTGCGGTTTCAGAGTCAGGGTGACAGCAGCCAATGATTTAGAAAGCAGAGCTCAGCGTGGGACCCATGGCAGGAGGCTGCTTGGAGTCTGTAAATGACGCCATTGTTTGAGGTTACATGCAATCAAAGGAGGAAAAAAATCAGGGGTAGGCTTTGGGCGGGGGGAGCAGGGAAAAAAGAAAAACAAGCCACTTAAAATTTTAGGGACAATATCTCTTGCCAAAATCTTTTTTTTTTTTTTTTTTTTTTCAAATAAAAAAAGAATCCCGATCTGAAGCCAATGAAGCAAACAGGAAAGCAGCGTCTGGGCCTGCTCTGAGGGCAGATGGCAGGCTCTTGGGTTTCAGAATGAGTTGATCATTGCGTAAACAAGGTGGCCTCTGGGCGGGGGCAGCCCGTTCTGTAAGAGCTCTTCCCCCACGGGCACTTGGGCCCTTTAGTGTCCACATTCTTCAAGCCTGGCAGTGCCCTGCCCTAGAGCCCCTTCAAGTTCAGTGTTGCTTGGCAACTTACGATGTGCTATTACGACCGTGTCTTTTATTCCCCATGGTGATCCTGTGAAGGTCATATGGATTAGTAGATTCATCTTATGGAAAGGAGTACCCTGGGTTTCAGAAAGGTGGCCTCGCTAGCTCAAGGTCAGGTGGACAGGAAGTGGCGGAGCCAAGCTCAGGACACAGGCCTCTGTTTTGCCATTTAGCTAGGCAAGTGCAACAAGAAGGAAGGCGGAGGCATGCCTGACCCTGGGGAGGGCTGAGAGCCTTAACGATAACATCACCTTGGGGTTTGTTGAGTGTCCTTGAGTGCTAACAAGCACAGGCTCTGGAGCAAAGGAGCATGATCCAGATCCTCCTAGCAGCATGACCTTGGGAAAGTTTCTGAGATTTCTGAGCCTTGGTTTCCTCATCTGTGAAATGGGGATAGTAGTAGGACCTGCCTTATAAAGATGCAGTGGGAATTCAATGAGCTAAAGCCTATGAAATGTTTAGAGCCACTTCAGGCACACCCTGAGTGTTAGCTCTTATTGCAACATCCTCTCATGTAAACTCATTTAGGGTTTTATATTTATGCTGAGAGGGATTTATTTTTGTTTTTATTTTACAGATGATGAAACAAGGCACAGAGAGGTTATTTTTCCCAAATCCAGTAAAGAAGCAGAGCTGGAGGGTGAACCAGGGCTACAGATGCCAATTGTGGATTGCTCCAGACATGGCTATGCCATATTGGTTCTGTATGCCAAAATTCCTGGACTTTCTTGCTATTGTTGACCCCCAGGTGTCTTGTTAGATGCTGCCTGGGACCGGCACTGAGCAGAATCATGACACGAGTGTCGGTGTCCCTAGGCTTCCCTTTTTGCTCAATTTTCCTTTATTGGTGGAGGCTCCAACCTGCCCTGCAATGTGCTGGGTGCTCTTCTGCATCTGACTTATTTTTCTGCTCTGATTTATGTGAACTTATTTCCAAGATGTGGTAATTAATCACCGCCTCAGCAAGGGGGATCTGGGGGGCTGACAAAGCACTAGAGCCCCCATAGGATTCCACAAGCATTGGGATGATCAATATTCCCCATTGATAGATTTATTCTGGATTCCCTGTATACTTACTGGGTACTCGTTCTGAGTGCTCCTGCTGTGCCAGCTGCTGGGGAGACAATGGTGAGTCCAAGCAGACACAGCCCAGGGGCTCCTAGCGTTTGGAGTCCAGCAGGGAAGTCTGATAGTAATCAGAGTCACAGTCATGAATGTGCAGCTACACACTGAGATAAGTTATCTGAAGGAAACAAATCCAGCTTTGGGGAGACTGAGTAATAAAGAAAAAATGATCTCAACTTGGGAGTCAGGGAAGGCTTCCTCAAGCCGCTCAAAAGTGATGTTTGAGTTGCTATCTAAAAGGCAGTGAGAGTGAGCTAGTGAAGTGAGGATGGAACAGCATTCCAGGCAATGGGAACAGTGAGTGCAAAGGCCCCACGGAGGAACTGACATTTTAGTTGGGTGAGCATGCAGAAGGCAAGGGGGAAGGATATGTGGGATGGGGTTAGAGGGGCCAGGGGTCATTTTAGGAGAACGGGGTTCAATGATAGGGGAGCAGGGAATCTGCTAGAGAATTTTAATTTGAGGGGGTAGGGAGGAGGTATTCATATTATTTAGTTTATATTTGTAAATGATCCCTCTGGCTGTTGAGTTGAGACTGGATTGGAAGAAGGTTAGAGTGGTGGCAAAGAGACAAGTCAGAAGGCTATAGATGTGGGCCGGGCAAGAGCTGCCAATACCTGGGACCAAGGTAGAGGTGGCGGTGCTGGACATAGATGGATTTGTGAGCTCTTCAGGAGATAAATAGACTGTTTCCTGTTCCAGGTACTTAGGAACTGGAGATACAAAGATGAATAGCATATAGAAACCCATCTTCAAGGGGCTTACAGTCTAAAAAGAGGAGGCACACGTGTAACAGACACATATGTACAAATACAACTGGCCGTGATGGATGATTGTAGAAATGGCCACAATATTTTGGTCTGTGCTGTACCCACACCCTTTACAATGTGACTTCCTAGCTCTTCCATCAAGAGACTGGGGCTATTTCTCTATCCCTTGGATGAGGCCTGGTCTTATGATGTACTTCTGTTGATAAAATTTGGTAGAAGTGATGTATGTCGGTTTTGAGCCCAGGCCTCAGTTGACTTTGTGTGCTTCTACCATGTCTACAAACCTTGCAGAGTTTCTAGGAGAACAAATCCAGGCAAGCCTTCTTGATGATGAGAGACACATGGCCCAGTCGTCTCTGTCCCTCTACCTGAGAGCAGGCCAAATACCAGATATGCAAAATAAACATCTTAGACTAGTTAACCCTGGGTATCTGGCCACCTGACTGCAGATGCATGAGTGAGCTCAATCAAGATCAGCCATGCCTGGCCCCAGTAAGCAGATGAATTCAGCCAGCCCATAGATTTGTAAGCAACAATAAATGCTTATTGCTCCAAGCAGGGATTGCCAAACTACAGCCTATGGGCTGACTAGCCACCTATTTTTGTATAAAAAATTTTATTAGAACTTAGTCATGTCATTTATTTATGCATTGTCCATGACTCCCTTTGAGTTACAAAGGCAGACCTGAGTAGTTGCAACAGATATCCTGTAATCTGCAGAGCCTAAAATACTACCTTTTAAGAAAATGTTTGCTTGCCCCTGGTTTAAAGGTATTCAGTTGTGGAGCAGCTTGTTACACAGCGCTAGCTGACTGATGCATAGGTCCTGGAATAAAGGGCAGGTGAGGGCACAAAGGAAGGATTTGTTGCTGTCCACTGACTATGACATGCGTTGGGAGAGGCTCTGTAGAGGAAGTGATGCTAAATGTGTCTTAAGCCATGTGTAGACTTGGGCTCAGAGGGAAATGATGAGGAAATCAAAGGTCAGAATGATTGTGATCAGGCCAAGGTCATGTGGCAGGTCTCCTGATTCCTGTTCGGGGACACTTTTTTCCTTGTCCCAGTGGACAATTTAACCTTTTGGATAAGAGAGAGGAGGACACTGGGGCCAGACAGAGCTGGGTTCACATTCCAGCTCTACCGTTTCTGAGATAGATGATTTCACATTCCAGCTCTACCATTTCTGAGACAGATGATTTTGGGTAACTTACTTAGTTTCTCTGTACCTAAGCTTCCTCATTCATAAAACGGGGAAAATGACATTGATCTCACAGAGTTGTTATGAAATTAAATGAGATGATGAGCAGAGGTTCTGGTATACCACTTTACAATTATAAAAGAATGCTGCAGAGATAAAGACAGCTTAGAAATACTTGCCATGAGGCTTTCTGTTTTAATCAGGGTGGGAGATTTCAGCTAAAGGAAGTTTTATCACCCTCCTTTGCTGATTGCTCTACTGCTGAATTTCTAGTGGGATGGATGGTTTTGGGCATCAGTCATATATACCCATGAACCCTATATCTCGTGGAGACCACCTGCTTCCCTTCTGGAATTATCTCACCCCGGAGACTTCCACCACCAACAGCTTCTTGGGGCCCCCACTCTGGGCTGCTCTCTCTCTCTGTTTCACAACCCACTGCAAATGGTGGCAGAGCCTGTGGGCTGAGGAGATCTGGTCACTTTGTGCATATCTCTAAGTTCCTGTTTCTCTGGGCTGAGACTGAGCCCATCCACATGCCCATTTAATGATGAGGAAAAATGGAAGGTTTTGAGCTGGATTTAAGAAAGTGCTCCTCTGAGCACCTATGATGTGCCAGGCCCTGTTCTGGGCTCTGGGAATTAGGGATGAGCCAGCCGTGTTTCTCTTTCTTCACAGAACTCAGAGTTTGCTGCAGGAGGTGCACCTGCAAATGGATGTTTTCAACACAAGATGGAGAGTGTAGCAGCAGAGCAAACCCAGGGCTCCAGGGAAGCACAGCTTAGCTTTGGGCTCAGGAAATGACGTTCAGGATGAGTTTGAGCCGAGTCTTCTAGCATAAGTAGGAGTCTGCCAGATAAAGACAGAGGGGAAAAGGCATCCCAGATGGAGGAAGCAGCATGAGCAAAGGTGGGGTGAGGAAACAGCTCAGCCTGTGCATTGTGTGCCAGGAGCTTGGTGTTGCTGCGCAGGGAGTCTGAGTTAAGGGAAAGGTAAAGCCAGCAGAGTAAGCAGGAGTGTAGACCACATCGTCATCCAAAGGATTGAAGCACAGAGGGACCTGGCAGATGGGAGGCAGAGTAGATGCTGGATGTAAGAGATTTCAGTGACCCTGGCCATGAGTCACCATAACAGGTGATGGTTTCTGCTTTCTTGGCCTCCAGGAAGGCAGAGTTTAAAGAAGTTTCCAGCATTAATATGGGTCTGTTCAATTCTGAAGCCCACTAAGGTTTCACCATCGGGTTACATTCTATTTCTTACCAAACCTAACAGAAGATTTTATCATGTTGCTTCATAACGTATGGTGGGACACAGAGGAGGTTGATAAACCATATTGAGTGCATGAGTAGGGGATGGGGGAGAGGAAGAGGAGATGGGGACATCCTATCCTGTGCTGCATGACTCCAAGAGGTGATAGTCAGGGTCTAGGGAGAGCATGTGTGGTTTGTGTGTATGTGTGAGGGTCTAGGGATAAGGCCAGTGATGGGCTCAGAGGAGAAGTTTGGTAAGCATTTGGAAATCCTTTCTACTCTTCCACATGAATGAAGAAGTGAATCCAAACCTGGAAGTGGATATTTTTAAAAAAGTCCCATCATCATTTTGGGAGCTGAGATGTCCAAGTGTCACAAAAGAGAATTTCTCAATGAGGAACTGACTAGCAAGGGAGAAAAATACCCTTTAAAAACACTTCCTGCTAGAAGTCAAATGGGAGGCAAACAAGAGTTGCACCATCAATGCAGCATTCTTCTGGGTTCGTTCTCTGACTTTAGAAGAGGTTGGTTTCTACAAATGCAGCATTCTGCTCCCGGATCACCAGCTTCCCCAAACTCTAGCCACAGGAGTTGAAACTTTCAGTGGATCGGTTTGTGCAGGGCCTGTGCTGGCATCGAAGGGTTCCCTGATGATCAATCTGTAGGGAATGAGGAGGGAGGCAAGGGCTTCCCCAGTCATGCCAGAGGCAGAGTGACCCAGGACATAAGTCATGCACTCCATTCCTCTGCCTCCATGCGAACTTGTGGTGGCCATTCCAAACCAGTGGAAAGAAATTCCATTTTATTCTTAGTGATTTTTGCATGGGAGACAGCTGACGTTCAGATCTGGGCTCATAATCTTCCACTTGCGTCGATCCTGCAGGAAAAGCTGGCTTTGGCCAATGGCCATTAACCTCCCGCTGCCTGGCAGACCCTTTGCAAGGCTCAGGGATGAACAACAGGATGGCTGCGGGAATGGCTTTTGAGTTAGACCTCCCCCCACACCCTGGGGAGCCCTGGCTCTCCCCTCACCAGTTGTGTCACTTTGAGAAAGCTATTCACCTTCCTCAGCCTCGGTTTCCGTATCTGAAAAATAGGAGCCATGCTCACCTCATAGGGAGTAAGTGATACCATGATTGTAAAGTGCTCGAGGCATGCTCAGCGCACAGTAAGAGCTCCAGAGGAGTCTCCATGCATGCTGTGTTCATGACCACAGTAACTATATGACCAGACTGTGTTCACACAGGTGCATGCCAAAAATCTGATGACACGGTCCCTGTCAGCGTTCTCACAGTCTCTGGGGAGGTAAACATGAGGTGTTTTGGGAAAACAAGGAAGAGATTCCTAACTCACTTTCAGATGTGTGTGTGTGTGTTTGTGAGGATGTGTATGTGTTGAGTGGTGTGAGCATAAGTGTGTGAGTGGATGTGTGTGTCTGAGCATGGGTGTGTAAATATGTGTGTGACAGAGTTGAGTGTGGTGTATGTGAATGTGAGTACAGGTATCTGTGAGAGGCTGTGCATGTGCTGGGTGTGTGTATGCATATGTGTGTGTGAATGTAGGTGTCTACATGTTGGGTTGAGCATAAGTGAATAATATGTGCGTATGAGAGAGTTGAGTGTATGTGGTGTATGTGCGAGTGTGTGTGTATGTAAGCGTGTGTGAGTTAAGCATGTGTGGTTTGCGTGTATGTGTGAGGGAGAGTTGTGTGTGTGTATGAGAGTTGTGTGGGTGGCATAGGTGTCTGTGTGTGAGTGTGCAAGTGTGTGTGAGTTAGGTGTGAGGGTCTGCGTGTGAGAGTGTGTGTTTAAGAGTCGGGTGTGAGGGGCGCTTGTGAGTGTGCAAGTGTGTGTGAGGGTCAGGTGTGAGAGGGGGCTGAGTGTGAGTGTGTGTGTGAGAAGTGTGGGGGCTGTGTGTGTGTGTGAGGGTCAAGGGTGAGGGGGCTGCGTGTGTGTGTGAGAGGTGTGAGGGGCTGCGTGTCAGTATGTGTGTGTAAGAGTGCATGCATGTGAGTGTGTGTGAGAGGTGTGAGGGGCTGCGTGTGAATGTGTGTGTGTGAGAGGTGTGAGAGGCTGCGTGTGAGTGTGTGTGTAAGAGTGCATGCAAGAGTGTGTGTGTAAGAGTGTGTGAAAGTTAGGTGTGAGAGGCTGCGTGTGAGTGTGTGTGTGTGAGAGAGAGTTAGGTGTGAGAGGGGGCTGCTTGTGAGTGTGTATGCGACGGCTTTTAGGCACTTTGGTGCTTGCTTGTGCCGAGTGTTGAGGATGGAACAGTTTGCAGAGCGTGCACACTAGGAGGCGTTAGGGGATGCCTGACAAGCATTTATTCATTCAGTCATTCAGCAAATACATATTTGGGGTCTAATCTGTGCTGGGTTTTGCGCCACGCAGTGGGGACATCGCTGGTTCTTGCGCACCTTCTTTGCGGTTCTTCTCTGTGGCCCGCCTGGCTCCACTCCTAGCCCTGCTTGGAGCCCTGGAGGCCGACCCTGCCAGCTGCACTCCCAGGCTCCCTGTCACTGTCTTCTGGTTGAGTCCGGTCTGTAGAGGGCTCTGGCAGGAGACCAAAGGGCAAAGGGAGAGGGAGATTCGCATCTTGGGCAGCAGCTGGGCCCCTCCACAAGTGTGGTCCCTGCCCCTCTTTCGAGTCTCCAGTAACACCATCTCCTCCCCTTGCTCCTTCAGCTGAGTGAGGGGCCCCCACTTGCTAGTTCTGGGAGCCCCAGCATCCAGAATGGTTCTTTCATGACATGATCTTCATTTGCACAGTCTGGGGTGAATTCCTTTTTCTGCTGCATCCTTACGGACACACCTAGCAATGTGCTAGGTGGTTGTTCAATTAGGTTGTTGGTTGTTCAATTAGGCTTGAGTGTCTTTCTTGGGATGAATTCCCAGCCTCCTCTTTGTTTCCCTTCCCTTCCCTTCCCTTCCCTTCCCTTCCCTTCCCTTCCCTTCCCTTCCCTTCCCTTCCCTTCCCTTCCCTTCCCTTCCCTTCCCTTCCCTTCCCTCCCCTCCCTTCCCTTCCCTCTATTCCCCTCCCCTCCCTTCCCTCTATTCCCCTCCCCTCCCTTCCCTTCCCTCCCCTCCCCTCCCCTCCCCTCCCCTCCCCTCCCCTCCCTTCCCTTCCCTTCCCTTCCCTCTATTCCCCTCCCCTCCCCTCCCCTCCCCTCCCCTCCCCTCCCCTCCCCTCCCCTCCCCTCCTTTCTTTTTTGCTGTAAAAGCAGCAAATCAACAGACTGGAGACTCTGAGGTTTGCTTTAATTCTGAAAATTCTAGATTTGGCTTTCTGTTCTCTTGCCTGCTCTGGGGTGGGGGCTCTGCTCTTGGTGGTTCCAGAATGCTCTTCACTTTGGGGAGGAGGAGGGGGAAGATCAGTATCTGCATCCAGCTGTGCCCTTCCAGGGGCACCTGCGGGCAGCTGTCAACAGCCCCGGCAGTTCCTCCTTCAGAACTGCTCTGCCTCCCCCAGCCTCCTCCCACTTTCCTCAGCTGCTTTCTGCATCATCCCCTTGACCCCCCCCACCCACCGACTGCCAGAGGGCCAAAAGGAGTCTTCTAGTTCATTGTGTTATGCAGTAGATATGTGTAGAGCACCTGCTCTGTGCCTGTCCCTGCTCTGAACACTGAGGATCCAGCAGTGAGCATGGCCAGCAGTGGCCCTGCCTTCATGGAGCTTGTACTCTGTTGGGAAGAGAGAGACGATAAACAAAGAAATACATGATCCTAATAGATCAGGTGGTGGTGCACGCTTAGATGAAAAATGAAATAGGCAGCCGGGCACGGTAGCTCACGCCTGTGATCCCAGCACTTTGGGAGGCCGAGGTGGGGGGATCAGCTGAGGTCAGGAGTTCAAGACCAGCCTGGCCAACATGGTGAAACCCCATCTCTACTAAAAATACAAAAATTAGCCAGGTATGGAGTGGGCACCTGTAATCCCAGCTACTCAGGAGGCTGAGGCAGGAGAATCGCTTGAACCCGGGAGGTGGAGGTTGCAGTGAGCCAAGATCATGCCACTGCACTCCAGCCTGGGCAACAGAGTGAGACTCTGTCTCAAAAAAAGAAAAAGAAAAAAGAAACAGGTTAAGGAGATAAACGATGCTGGCGTGGGGTATGTGAGCTGTTTCATACAGGGTGGTCTTGGAGGGCCTGTGGAGAAGGTGACATTTGAGCAGAGACTGGGAGAAGCGAGGGAGGGGCCCACAGATGTCTGAGAGAGAGTGCACCGGGCAGAGCAGGCCGCAGGTGCAGAGGCCTTGAGGGAACCTGTGGGGGTATTGCAGGAAGAGTGACCAGAGGGAGGATGAGGGAGGCAGTGGCAGGTCATGAGATCCTGAAGGCACAGAACAGACCTTGTAAGGCCTCACAAGCATGGGGATCACTTTGGAATTTATTCTGAGTGAAATGGAGGCCTTTGCAGAAATAGAGAAGTAATAAAGATTTCAGGATCACTCTGTCTGTTGTGTGGAGGAGGTAGCGGGTGGGCAAGAGCAGAAGCAGAAAACCAGAAAGGGACCGTCCCAAGGACAGGAAGACCTGCCACCCCTGCCGGCACCAGCATATCTGCAAGCACAGCATGACATAATGCAGGGTCCACACGAAGTGTTGGTTGCTGTTCTCGTAATTGATAGCATTGTCATCACTCCAGCAACGTGTGAACTTGCGGAAGTTACTTTTTCTTTCCAAGGTTCAGGTTCTTCATCCATGAGATGAGGGTAATAATATCTACCTTTTAGGGCTGCTGTGGGGATTTATGCTGCTTAGGTATGTAACGCTCACAGAAAGTGAATACGATAACTATGATTCCCATTTTAGGGATGAGGAAACTGAGGCTCCACTTAACTGAGGCCATACCTTGGCCATCTGATTCTAAACATTCAGGCCTATCAGAAAGGAATGCCTCCAAATCTGGGGCTAACAGAGATGTTTCATGTCTGTGTTTTATGTTCCTTTGTGGCTAAGGTGAGCTCAAGATCCTTTTCTTCTAGTTCAGCAGATTCTAGGTTCTTACTCCCAGTGATCAAGGAAAGCCCAGAGTCCTACTTCTTTGACCACAACAAGCTCATAATTCTATCCTGTTGGCTCTGAAATCAGTTAATTACATCAAGAGGGACAGATTCGCCTTCACTGTGCTCTGTTCCTCACAGAGAGCATCGTGGAGATGAAAAGACACTATAATAATGGCAATTGATTCCGTAGTTTCTTGAGTCAGACACTATGCAAAGCACCTTATATATGCTACCCCATTTAATCCCCAGAGCAACCCTATGAGATTAATATCATGCTCATCTGCTTGCTACAGGTGAGGAAACGGAAGTTTAGAAAGGTTAAATAATTTGCCCAAGGTCATGTCCCTAGTGAAGGGCAGAATCAGGGTTTGAATCTAGGACTTGATAACTTAGGTGTGTGCTCCCTCCACGAATCTTCTGTTTATTCTTCTATTCCATGTCCAGCTTGGTCATGGAATATGCATGCATGGAATAATTAATTAATTAGATGACTAATTAATTTATTTGGCTGAATAAATGGCACTGACTTGGAACCATGGGGAGAACAGGTTAGCGAAAGAATGACTGATTGGAATCAGGTGAGTCTGGAAGGAGGCTGGGGCTTCTGGGCTTGCTATCAATGTGGTCCTAGGCAAAGTGTCTGGCAGGATGGAGACCTCCCCCGCCCAAAAGATGTCCACACCTGAAGGCTTGGAACCTGTGAATGTGTTATCATATGTAGCAGAAAGGACTTTGCAGATGTAATTAAGGTTATGGATCTTGAAGTGAGAAGATTATCCTGATGGGCTCGACTGAATCACTGGAGTCCTTACAAGTGGAGACCCTCCCTGGCCGTGGTCAGAGGGAGAGATGTCAAGAGAAGAAGAGTCAGAGAGAAAGACTCACCTGGCCATTGTGGGCTTTGAAAATGGAGGGAGAGGAGCGTGAGCCATGGGGTATAGATGGTGTGGTTCCCTGGATCAGGGCTTCGAGTCAGGAATCACCAGCTTTGGGTCCTCTCGAGCTGTGTTCTGCCATTGTCACACCTCTCTAGCTGCACACCCAGGGAAAGGTTGCCCGCTTTTTCTTTGTGTCATCAAGGAAGGTTTTTTTTGTTTTGTTTTGTTTTTCTTTCACCTCTCACTTGCCATGTGACCTGAGCTAAATGACTTTTCTGTTTGAGTCCCTTTTCCATGTCAGCAAAATAAAGATGTGCTCTGGACAACCTCTCAGACATCCTTTAGCTCTAAGATTCTGTGGGTCCGTGTGTTTCCAAGAAGAAAAACCAACCCCCAAACAAAAACAAAACTAAAAGCAAAAGGATTGACATCACTACCTTAGAAAAATAAGAGCTAACCTTTACTGGCTGGAAACCAGACCCTGTTCATTTAACAGCTCATTGAATCCCCTAAAAGGTAAGTGCTGCTCTTATTCCTGGGCACAGAGAGGTGAGGTGTCTGGCCTCAGTCACACAACATGAACGTGACATGGCTGGGCTTCACCCTCAGCAGTTGTCCTCCACAGACCATGCTAATAACCAAGAGCATTGGACCATTTCCATGTTCACTCCTCCATCCTTTGGGTTATCCTGAGTCATCAGCAAGGGCTGATCATGTCTTGCTTACACCCATCTTGTCTTGGCTTTAACTCTATTTTCCTAGTATCGTCAGGTCACACTTTTGTGTTTCCTGGAAATCCAGAGCTGAGCTGGAAGAATATTCAGAGATGCTTAATACTCATGTCTTCATATTGTTGGATGATATGTGGGTCCCATACTCTAAGTGATTACAATCATAGCTGATGTTTGTTGAGTACTTATTATACACTGGGTCCATCCTTAGAACTTTATGTGTGTGATGGACATAAAGATGGAAACAATAGCCACTGGGGACTACTGCAGGGGGTGGGGAGGGAGGGGAATGTGGATTGAAAAAACTGCCTATTGGGTACTATGCTCACTACCTGGGTGAAAGGGTCCATATCCCATACTTCAGTATCACACCGTATACCCATGTAACAAACCTGCACATGGACTCCCTGAATCTAAAATAAAATTTGAAGAAGTCTCAGTTGCCTAATGGATAAGGCATAGGCCTCCTAAAATAAAATTTGAAATTATGGAAAAAAAAAAAAAGAACTTGACGTGTGTTAACACTTTCACTTCTCACACCCACCCTGTCTGATGAGTTAGGCCTTCCTATCATCGCATTCTGCAGATGAGGAAATGGAAGCATGGAGCATGGCTGGGATAATGTGCCCGTGTCACACAGAGAACGTGACGAGGCATTCCTGGGATTCAAACCCAGGCTGTCCGCCCACAGACACCAGGCTTCTCCTCACTTCACTTTACTGTCTTTTTCAAGATAGCCTCTTCTGCATAGTAATTCTATGAAATGTTTTTAGAGACTCTGTAATGAAAGGGTTCCATGGTTGAATAAGTTTGTATAAGCAAGGTTAAATAAATAAAACTAAAGTTTCTCTACTCCTGGACTCTTTTTTTTTTTTTTTTTAATTTGAGAGGGAGTCTCACTTTGTTGCCCAGGTTGGAGTGCAGTGGCATGATCTCAGCTCACTGCAAACTCCACCTCCCAGGTTCAAATGATTCTCTTGCCTCAGTCTCCCAGGTAGCTGGGACTGCAGGTGTGCACCACCACGTCTGGCTTATTTTTGTATTTTTGTAGAGACAGGGTTTTGGCATGTTGGCCAGGCTGGTCTTGAACTCCTGACCTCAAGTGATCTGCGCACCTCGGCCTCCCAAAGTGCTGGGATTCCAGGCATGAGCCACTGTGCCCGGCCTCCTGGATTCTTGAAGAACCAGATGGTTATCAGGATCTTCATGAGCAGGATGGAGCAGGCACATGCGTTGAGCTCATTTGACCATGGGGACTCTATTTGTGGTGGATCATCTCAGGGCATATGTTTTGTGAAAATTGGCTGTAGAGGCATTCTAGGTGGGAAGATTTTTAGAGGAAGGAGTCATAGCTCCAGTTTCTGTTTAGTTCTCACTCCTCCATTCCAATTGTCCTCCAAATATCCCATCATTGCCCCACTAATGACTGTGCTGGCCCTGCTGTGCACCTGGCATGCATTCAGGGAATAACAAGCTTATGTACTGAGTTTCCAGAAAGTACAGTGCAAACTTTCAGTGTACCCAATTGGTAATTTGCCATTTAGAGAATTCTTCCTAAAGTAGATGATTTCTGTTAAAGCAAATCACTATTCCTAACTGATTTATACTTTTGGTAAATCTAAATTTTCATGAAATAGGCTTTTAAAGCAAGCCACATTTGGATTTTCTCCTATGGACAGGAAGAAAAAGTTGGATGGGTACAGAAGGACAGAACAGGGCGTGGAAACCATAGGATAAAAGCTGTGGGTTTTCCCCAAAAGTTGCTCAAAGGAATAATGTGACTTCTGCTTTTCTTCTCCTCTGGGTGGCAGTTGGGGAATCCAGCAGCCTGTTGAGAAGACAGAACTAGTTAAGTTGTGGGGAGGTGCAGTCTAATTGTTAAATCTTTAAAAGCCTTGGTTGTCTGACCTGCTGGTTTTCTTGCTTACAGCCCCTGCAGATATATTCTCAGCCTACTTTAACTCTGGCATGCAAGGTTTTTCTCCTTGCTGAGTATCATTTGGTTAATTTCCATGTTCAATTCTACTCTGTCCATGATTACCACGCACCTACTATGGTCTTGCTTTGAGTCAGGCACTGTGGCTTTAGTAATCATTATAATTCACACATTAATTCATTCATAAGGTCCTGGAGATACCGAGATGAGTGAAGCATGATCTCTGCTTTGGAGGAGAACTCAATGGAATAGACACGAATAAGCCAAATAGAGAGTCGATCTGAACTTGTGGCAGAATTTAACGGTCAACAGGGATGGAGAAACACAGAGGTTTGAGAGATCATAACCATGTGCTGGGATAGTTTGGTCTGGAAAGTTTTCTTGATGGAAGGGGCAACTGAGGCAGGCTTTGAAAGATGAGTAAGATGTAGTTATACAGAGAAGTTGGTAGAAAAGACCTGGTAGAAGAAACTTCCTGAGCAAGGAGAAGGACTTGAGGATGTCTAGAGGGTATTATTAGTTTGTCGGTGGCAAAGTGGCACTAGATCTAAGTTCTCTGGCTTTTTCTATGACAACTGGTGACCTTTCCTATGTTAGATCCTCTCCTAACGTCTGACAGTAATGGAAATCTTTAGGTGTAGAGTTTCTAAACAGCCTAGGTAAGTCATTTAACTTTTGGTAACTCATTTTTTTTTTTTTAATCAGCAGAAGGGGGACAAAGTACTTAATTTATGAGGTTAAGGTAAGAATTATAAGTGAATGATATATATAAAGCTTTAGAACAATGGATGACACCTAATAATTGACCATTAAATGTTAGCTATTATTATCATTACTACTACTATTCTGGAATACAGGAGGATTTCAGCAAACAGTTGGCCATGAGAACTCTAAGGGTAGGCACACTTAATTATTTCTGCATCTTAATTATTGCCAGATTGTGAGCTGGTAGCTTTCAATAGACCCCCATGCTATTGGGCCAACTCTCTATCTTCATGTGTATCCTGCGTGAGTTCCTCTCGGGTAAAGAATATTTGACCCCTGTTTAGAAAGATTGCCTTTCACAATCTCCCAGTTCTCTAGATGGGACTTGCTGAGCTGACAGAATGTACAGGGAAGAACTAACTATTTTTAGGGTGAACTAGAAAGATTAGAACTTTGTTCTCTTCTCAAATAGCAAACCTCCAACCTGTGGAAATCCAGAGAGGAGTTATTGAAGAATCAGAGGTAGGGAGGTGTTTGTTGTACTCTTTTTTATTTTTATTTTATTATTAGTTTTTTGAGACGGAGTCTCACTCTGTTGCCCAGGCTGGAGCGCAGTGGCATGATCTCGGTTCGCTGAAACCTCAACTGCCCTGGGTTCAAGAGATTCTCCTGCCTCAGCCTTCCAAATAGCTGGGATTACAGGCACCTGCCACCGTGCCCAGCTAATTTTCGTGTTTTTAGTAGAGACAGGGTTTCACCATGTTGGCCAGGCTGGTCTTGAACTCCTGACCTCATGATCCATCCTCCTCAGCCCCCCAAAGTGCTGGGATTACAGGCATGAGCCACCGCGCTCGGGCTGTTGCACTCTTACTGCTTAAAATTCTCGCATAAAAATAATAACAGATCCCTGGTGATGGAGCATCTTCTCTCTGTCAGGCCCTAGGTGCATGCTTTATACATACACTATTGTTCCATGTTTACAGCAACCTCATGAGATTGGTTTTATTCTTCTATTTTGCAGATAAGAAAATTGAGGCATGGAAACAAAGAATGTTGTCCACAGCCACACCGAGAGGACAAAGTAGAGCTGGAATTCCAACCCTGGTCTGTTCAGCTTCAAGACCCAATCTCTCTATGAGGATGAAAATAATGAAACAAATCAAAACAGATGAAACAACCTCAGCCTACAGGCCAAAGAATGCACTCACTCACTCAAGTCATAGTGAAGATGTGGAACACATCATTTTGCTGGTACAGAGGCAGATTCACAGCTGAGAACGTCAGGGATTCTGTCTCAGAGGTGCTCATGTCCTTATGAGGGAGGTGTAAGGACTACCTTGTTTTTCGTCTGCCCATCTTCTTCATTTCATATTGGGATCTCCCCTTCCCAGTTCGCACGCCAGCTGGAAGGTTTGCCAGTCCAAATCCCAGCACTCCTCTGGCCAAGGGGTGAATGCTTGACTCATATTGGAAAATCAGACTATAGGAAAGTAAATGATGCCCCCCTAATCTGAAAATGGCTACAGTTGATTAACCTGGCTAGCAGCACCCTGAAGATAGCTGCCCATTTGTTCCTGCCATCTGGCCATTCAGCTTTCCTTCTTTCTGGGAGCTTCCTTGTGGCAGCTACTGTAAGTTGGTTCACTCAGCACCCATTCCATTTTCCATCAAGCTGTGATTTCTCTACTCTAGAACGTGGAAGGCTCAAAGCTCACTTTCCCAGACGTCCTTGCAGCTAGGTGTGGCCATGATACTTGACCAGCGAGATGCAAGTGTAAGTCTGCTGGGGCTGTCTATCCCCTTTCTCCTTCCTATTGGAATGTGGACCTGATGATTGTAGCTGTGGCAGATACCTTATGAGCATGAGGGAAAGCTTAAGAGAATTGCAGGCACCAACCTGACACTGCTTAGTGACGTCAGGCAGGCACGGACTTCCCTTTGGGCTCCTTGCTGAAGAACTCCATAGTGATTTCTGTTACTTGTGGCCAAACTCACCTCTTCACTGATACATGATCTGCACACTTTCTTTGCACTTTTATAAACAGGGTGTGTGCTTGAGGTAGGCAGAGTTTCTGTTTGCAACTAAGAAACCTTAATTGACATAAGGGAAGGAAAATAGTATTATGATGATACAAAGCAAACCACAACACCATCCAGAATAAAATATATTCTGGCAGGAGGACGGTCACAATACAAGTTCATATAGACGTAGTCTGTCACATTTTTAAGTTTCCTCACAATGTTTTCCTTTGACTGTCCCAGATATCCTATAAAGTAAGAATTATTTTTATCCCCATCTTAAAGGTTAAAAAAATCTCAGAGTTTAAGTACTGTGGAAATTATTAGGTTGGTGCAAAAGCAGTTGTGGTTTTTGCCATTTCTTTCAATTACTTTAAAGGCAAAAACCACAATTGCTTTTATACCAACCTAATAAGAGAATAAAGTGATTAATTAAAACTGTGAGAGCTTCATGAAATGGGTGGTTTTAAGCTGAGTTTTGAAGGATGAACAGGCTTTTGAGAAAGGCAGTAGGTGGTGGACAGAACATTCTAGCTGAAGCAAGAGCTGCTAATGCTGGAAGGCTGGGTGAGTTTGGAAAGTGTGGCTGGTGCTCAGGGCTGGGGCCTAGAGAACTTGGGAAGCACGTGAGGGTAGGAGGTTTGGAATAGTTGGCAGGGGCCAGATCATGAAGGGTCAGTACCCTGGCAGCCTCTTTGGATTGCAGAGAACAGAGGCATCCAGGTGAGCTCGAGTAATGAGGTCATTGTGAAGATGCATATGGGAACAAAGGAGGTTCTAGAATTAGGGCAAAGATTCTTGGGAACTGGGACTACACCACAACCAACACCACAGAGTGAATGAAAACCTCAGAACAGTCAGACCTTATAGAGGTTGGAATGTACTCTGGCAACATGAATCTGTTCAGAATCAAACCTAGTTCCAGTAATTGACTTATACTGTCTTCCTCTCAGTAGCAAAAACTCATTGGTTCCTACTCTAAAGGTCGGCTATTAACATGAAACCCTTTTGTATTCGATTCTCTGTGTGTATCCTCAGCTTACATCCTCCAGAGTGTGTATTAGGATGAAATCAGCTCTGCTGTGATAACAGATAACTCTAAAACCATCAGGGCTTTACATCATTACACAAAGTGCCACCTGAAACATGTGTCCTCAAAGTTCCCCATGGCAAGAGAAGATAGGGACCCAGGAAGCACACAAGTCCTTAATATTTTTAATTCTTATCTTTGCATTCCATTCATCAGAAGTAGCTACATGGCGCTACCTAATTGCAAAGGAGCTGGGAAAGAGGAAATCACACAGAGTATTTGATAATCGTGAACACTCCCTGCTATGAATCTGAGGGATCTCGCTGGTCACCCTCATCTCTACTCGGCAATGTGCTCTTGACAGGGACACCTCATTGGCCCCTTTCCAGGAATGCATTGGCTTGGCTGCCCTTTAGTCAGATGTCCTCTCCTGGTCCAATGAGCTGTGGCCTGGAAAGAAGAGGTCACGGTCTCTGTGACGTAGGCAGGACAATTTCCATTTGAGGACTTTAATGATTTAATGGAATCACTTCACTATATTATGTGAAGACTGGGAGTTTATGTTGAGGCACTGGGGAGCCATGGAGGGTGTTAGCAGGGCAGTGAGAGGCATGGTTGGATTTACGTTTCTCACAGGTCACTCTGAGGCTGGCCTCAGCATAATGGGTTGGAGGTAGAGAGACTAGTTGTAATGCTGCTGTTATTGTCCAAGGAAGACACTAGACAGACACGGAATTGAGGTAAAAGGCTGAAAGCGAAGACCTTGCAGAATTGAAGCAGGCAGGAAGTCATATGCCAGAATAATATACAGAGTATCTCACACTTGATTGTCATCAGAAGTGAATGAGACCCTGTCTATAGAGAACGTAGCACACAGACTCAGCATCTGCTATTATGCCCTACTCAAAATGTTTGATACAGGACCTCTCAGCCTCTGCTGGAATACTTCCAGGGACGGGAAGCTTACCACTGTTTCAGCAGTCTGTATATTGTGAACATAGTTAATACTTTGAAAATGCCTTCTTAGATTAATCTCAATTCTTCCCTCCTCCTCCTTTTATCCTTTGTTTCTCCACCCATCATCCTTTTCTCTAGGAAAAGGACATCTCCTAAGGAAGGGAGACAAATCCTTTTGGCTCCCTCAGATTTTCTCCTCCTCCTCCTCCTTCCAGCTTCCCAAGAAATCCCAGAATAGAACTTCCACTCAAGGTCCCATATTGGCCTTGTCTCTAGGGACATTATGATTTTCCTTTATCAAGATGGGAGCATCCTAGGCTTTCCAGGGAGCAGAGCCTGGACCTCTGAGAGGCCACAGACCATGGAATCAGTAGAAGTTATTGGTCATTAAAATGCTTTCCTGGATATTCTTATAACAGGAAAAGATTATGGTGAGATAATGGGAAATCGCTTAAGCCAGGAGAAGGAGGGTCTTGGGGACTAGTAGGTATGATGTTCAGCTAACTGGGCCCTTATGCTGGCAGTTCTAGGCCTCAAAGTCATCCCAGTGGTCAAAGCCTTCTTGATCACTGAAATCAGGTGTCTCCAGTTAGTGTTCATGTTTTAATCTGAATACAAAGCCCAGTTCCACTTTGCTCTGTTTATGTCTTTAGTGCTTATTTATTGAGTGCCCCCTAGGATCCAGGCAGTGAGAACTCTGACGAACCTGGGAGGCAGAGCTTGCAGTGAGCCAAGATCGCACCACTGTACTCCAGCCTAGGGAACAAGAGCAAAACTCCATCTCAAAAAAAAAAAAAAAAAGGTGATAATTTAAAAAAACAGTAATATGTGGGCCAAACATTTTATATAGATTATTTTATTTAATCTTACCAGTGATCCTATGAGAAACTTTTCTATTCCCATTTTGCAAATGGGAAATTGAGGTTTAGAAAGGTCAAGTAAAATGCCCGCGATGACACAGCTAGGAGCTGGAATTCATGTCCTCACTTGAAAATACTTTTTGCTTTGCTTCCCCATTACACACACACACACATACACATGCACGTGTACACATGCATACACATACTCTGGGAGACCAGAGGGGAAGCAGCACCTAACCAGCCCAGGATTGCAGGGATCACTTCCTGCAGAAGTGATATTGGAGCTGAGTCCTCAGGAAGTGTGCAAGCTTACCAGATAGAGGGGAGGAAGAGCCTTCCAGGCAGATGGAAGGACATGGACAGCATGCCAGGTGAGAGGGTGTGCAGTGGATCTGGGGAATCTCTAAGTTGTTTATGGTTGACATATGACTTGACTGGAGAGAAGGATGGGAGATGAAGATTAACAGGTGGACAAAGTTGGGCCAGAATGGGGGAAGACAGGCATAGTCACTGTGACCTTTGTGATGGCTGGAGGAGGTGACCTGACAAATACGCATTCTCTGTAAAACAGGAGTAGCCTTCAGGCCACATTGTCTCCATCTGCTCGCTCCTCCCTGCAAGCCCTAGGCTAAGTGAGAAAGTGCCTCCTGAAGCTCTTATTGTCAAAAGGATGGAGTTCCTGAAAGAATGGAAGATGTGTGTTCACTCTTAGCTTTATAACTTGTTATTTGAGGGAATCTTGGGCTGGCCTCTTCTCTAAATCTCAGTTTTCTTGTCTATAAAGTGGGGTTATTAATACCAATGTCATCACAAAGTTGTAATAGGGAATAAATCAAATAACATAAAAACATACACATGCTTCATAACTATTTTGTGTTTAACTCTTTGTTCTGGTTACCCATTGCTGCATAAAAAAGACCCCAGAACTTAGTTGTGTAAAACAACTTTTGTTTTGCTTCCGAGTCTACGATTTGGGCAGAGCTTGGCAGGGAACTGCTCATCTCTGCTCTACTCACTTTCAGCTGTGGCAGCTTAAAGGCGGAAGCTGGAGTCATCCGAAAGCTTTTTATTCCTAGGCCTAGTAGTTGCTGCTGGCTGTTAGCTAGGACCTTAGCTGAGACTGTAGAGCATCTCGCCTGGCCTCTTCATGTGGCTCCCTGAACAACAGGGTTGTTGCTCCCAGGAGGAACCTGAGAGAGCACCAGGTAGAAGCAGTAAGATAACCTAGCTCCAGAAATTAGATAGTGTTGCTTCTACTTCATTGTATTTACTAAAAATGAGTCACCAAGCTTGGACCACATTCAAGAGGAGGAGAATTATACTCTATCGTTTGATGAGACAAGTTCCACTGGCTGAGCTAAGGTCACACTGCTGGAACTGGGGAATGGGTTAATGGCTCAGAAGAAGCTCTTCCTGCATCCTAGGCTGGTTAGATACTCCCCCCATCAAAAGATGGAAATTTGTTTTAAAACCATGTTTTAAAACCAACACACCTTTTGCAGCAAGTTGCTATCATGTGGCAGGCAATGAGTCAGGTGGGGGTGGATATGAGCAGTAGGGAAGATGAAGTAAAGTCTCATTCCTATTTTGCACTGATTTTAATGAGATTAACAACACTTATATGGCTGATATCTCAGCTGAAACACTCAGATGAAATTGCTTTATGGCATAAACAGGTAAGCTATTATATTGTATTTCACAGAGGGGCACTGTCAGAACAGTATCAGTTGGTTGAAAGTAATACAAGCTTAGTTCATCCTTAACAAAACACTAGCAAAACTGAATTGAACAGCACATTAAAAAGATAGTTCACCATGATCAGGTAGGATTCATCTCAGGGATGCAAGGATGGTTCAACATATGCAAATCAACACATGTGATATATCCGGTCAACAGAATCAAGGACAAAAACCATATCATTTCAGTAGACACAGAAGGAGCATTTGATAAAATTCAATATCTCTTTATGATTAAAAACTCTCAAAAAACTAGGCATAGAAGGTATATCCTTAACACAATAAAGCTGAGATCCAGCCACTACACTCCAGCCTGGGCGACAGAGCGAGACTCCATCTCAAAAAAAAAATAATAATAAAAAAAAATAATAATAATAAAAATAAAAAAAAAGACCATATATAACAAATCACAGCAAACATCATACTGAATGGGAAAAAGTTGAAAGATTTTTCTTTAAAATCTAGAACAATACAAGGATGCCCATTTTCAACATTTTTATTCAAACTAGTGTTAAAGGTGCTAGCCACAGCAATAAGACAAGATAAAGGGTACCCAAATATGAAAGGAATAAGTCAAATTGTCTCTGTTTGCAGGTAATGTGATCTTATTGAAAATTCCAAAGTCTTAACTGAAATCTTTTAGAACTAATATATGAACTCAGTAAAGTTGTGGTGTACAAAATCAACATGCAAAAATCAGTAGTGTTTCTATAGACCAATAGCAAACTAGCTAACAAAGAAATCAACACAACAATCCTATGTACAAAAGCTACAAAAAATACATAGGAGTAAATTTATCCAAAAAGGTGAAAGATCTTTACAGTAAAAACCATAAAACATTGATGAAAGAAGTTGAAGAGGATACAAATAAATGGAAAGACATTCTGTGTTCATGGATTGGAAGAACTGACATTATTACAATGTTCATACTACATAATGAGATCTACAATTCAATGCAATCTCAATCAAAATACCAATGTCGTTTTTCATAAAATAGAAAGAAATCCTAAAATTTTTATGGAACTGTAGAAGACTCAGAATAGCTAAAGCAATCTTGAGCAAGAAAAACAAAACTAGAGGCATCACACTACCTGACTTCAAAATATGTATACTACAAAACTATAGTAATCTGAACAGCATAATGTTGGCATTAAAATAGGCACAGACCAGTGGGACAAAAGAGAGAACCCAGAAACAAATCCACTCATTTATAGCCAACTGATTTGCTACAAAGATGCTAACAGTACACATTGGGGGAAAAGACAGTCTCTTCAATAAATGGTGCTGGGAAAACTGGATATTCACATGCAGAAGAATGAAACCAGTCCCCTATCTCTTACCATATACAAAAATCAACTGAAAATGAATTAAAGACTTAAATATAACATCCAAAACTCTAAAACCACTAGAAGAAAACATAGAGAAAATCCTTCATGGCATAGGTCTGGGCAAACATTTTTTTGGATAAGAACCCAAAAGCACAGGCAATAAAAGCAAAAATAGAAAATGGGATTATATCAAACTAGGAAGCTTCTGTACAACAAAGGAAATAATCAACAGAGTAAAGAGACAATCTACACAATTTGAGAAAAATATTTGCAAACTACTATGCATCTGACAAGGGGTTAATATCCAGAATGTATAAGAAACTCAAACAACTCAATAACAAAAAACAAATAATCTGATTTAAAAATGGGCAAAAGACTTGAATAGACATTATCAAAAGAAGACATACAAATGGCCAACAGGTATATGAAAAAATGCTCAACATCACTAATCATTAGGGAAATGCAAATCAAAACCGCAATGAGATATTGCCTCACTCCAATTAGAATGACTATTATCAAAAAGACAAAAAATAACCAATGATGCCATGAATGTGGAGAAAAGGGAACCCTTGTCCGTTGAAGGTGGGAATGTAAATTGGTACGGCCATTATGGAAAACAATGTGGAGGTTCCTCAAAAGATTAAAAATAGAACTACCACGTGATCCAGCAATCCCACTACTGCGTATTTATTCAAAGGAAATGAAATCAGTATGTCAAAGAGATACTTGCATTCCCATGTTTACTGCAGGACTATTTTCAACTTAGATATGGAATCAACCTAAGTGCCTATCAATGGACGAGTGGATAAAAAAAAGTGGTATATATACACAATGAAATACTATTTAGCTATAAAGAAGAAGGAAATCCTGTAATTTGTGACAACATGGATTAACCTGGAGGACGTTATGTTAAGTGAAAAAACACAGGCACAGAAAGACAAATACCACATGATTTCACTCATTTCTGGAATATAAAAAAAGCTGATCTCATTTAAGTACACAGTAGAATAGTGGTTACCTGAAACTGGGAAGGATAAGGGGTGAAGGGAATGGGGAGAGATTGATCAGGGGGTACAAAATTACAGATAGGAGGAATACGTTCTGGTGTTCTATTGCATAAAAGGGTCACTATAGATAATAATATGATATTGTATATTTCAAAATAATTAGAATAGAGCATTTTGAATATTCTCCCTGCAAAGAAATGATAAGTGTTTGAAGTAACGGATAAGTTAAATGCCTTGATTTGATCGTTACACATGTTTACAAGTATTAAAACATCACAGTCACCCATAAATTTTTACAATATTGTGTCAATTGAAAATAAAATAAAACCTAAAGAAAGCCTGGTTCAAACTAACTTACATAATGAAGTGACTTCACTGGCTTATGTAAATAAAAGTCTAGAGTGTGTGCTTTAGGCAGTGCTTGGTACAGCCACATAAAGATGCTTCTGATGAACTGTTTTTGTTTTTTTTCTATTTCTTTCTCTTTGCCTTCCATGGTTGCGAGACAGCTGCTGGAAGCTCCTTGGTTATGTGTCTAGCCAGATAAAAACAGATGATTTTTCTCTTTTGTTTCTGGCAAACATCCTGAAATTCACTCTGATTGGACCAGTTTAGATGACATGACTACTCGTGGACCAATCACTGTCTGAGACTAGGTGGAACTCAATGATTAACTTAGCCAAGGCCACACTCCTGGAGCTGAATAGGGGTGGATTAGCTTTCCCTGAACCTCGTGATGGAAATTAGCAGCAAGGGAGAACAGAGAAAGGTCCTGAGGAGCTACTCATCATTACCCACTTCATGTCTTCCTTCATCATCTTTTTCATCTCCCCTGCCCACTATGCCTGTTTTAATAACGAAGAATGTTAAGCTGGGCTTTGGGCTGGGCATGTGAAAGCTTGTTCTTTGTTCTGTTCGAGAAAAACTCTACTGCCAGGCGTGGTGGCTCACGCCTGTAATCCCAACACTTTGGGAGACCAAGGCAGGAGGATCACTTGAGTCCAGGAATTTGAGAACAGCCTGGGCAACATGGTGAAACCCTGTCTCTACAAAAAATACAAAAATTATCTGGCCATGCTGGTGCATGCCTGTGATCCCAGCTACTAGAGAAGCTGAGGTGGGAGGATCGCTTGAGCTGGGGGCGCTGAGGCTTCAGTGAGCCATGATGGTGCCACTGCATTCCAGCCTGGGCGATAGAGTGAGTTCCTGTCCTCCTCCCCCAAAAAAGAAAACCTCCAAAGAATTGTTCCTTTGGGGGCCCTGCCTCTTCCCTCTGAGACTCTGGCCTCTAGGAGGCTGAGGCTGGAGATAAACCTCACAGAAGCAGATCATCAACTGGAAGGGACTTAAGGTCACATTGTCCTGGTGTGAAAACTGAGGCTGAGAGAGAATCCCTGGGCCACAGAGTCACAGAGCCTCCCTTTCCTCTGATACTGTCATGCCCTAAACTAAGAACTAAAGTGCATGCATGCACACATGCACTAACAGCCCTGACTAGAAACTTCTCCTCTGTAGTACTTAGTTTTCCTCTCTGTAAGATGAAGTGACTTCTTTGGCCCTAGGTTCTGCAGTGAAGCAAGAGTGAATTAGCTAAATACAAGCCCAGCTCTCCTAGGAATTGTGGTGCACCTGCAGGAAAGCGTGGTGGGTGTGTGCATTTTGAACAAGCTTCCTAGGTAGCACTGAATCCCAGCCTCACATCACTTTGAACCATCACATGAGGTCCCTTCCACTCCTGCCTCCAGACCTCTGAGCTTAGCCTCATCTATTAGTCTGTTTTCACACTGCTAATAAAGACATACCCAAGACTGGGCAATTTACAAGAGAAAGAGGTTTAATTGGACTTAGATTTCTGGGGGAGCCTAAAAATCATGGCGGAAGGCAAGGAAGAGCAAGTCACATCTTACATGGATGACTGCAGGGAAAGAGAGAACTTTTACAGGGAAATGCCTCTTTTTAAAATGACCAGGTCTCAGGGGATTTATTCACTATCACAAGAACAACAAGGGAAAGACTGCTCCCATGATTCAATTACCTTCTACCACGTCCCTCCCACAACATGTGGGAATTCAAGATGAGATTTGGGCGGGGACACAGCAAAACCATATCACCTTGGTTGCAGGACTAAGAGAAAGGAAAAGGCAGGGGTTGTCCTGAGGGAACTGCCCTGGGTGACTCTCCTGCAGAGGGAAGGAAAGAGACTTTGGTGTATTGTCCAGAGCCCAGTACGCCTGGCCAAGACTTTGCAAGGGTGCTTCTGGCTGGGCCTGAATATTCTGATGCCCTGGGCAATGTCGTCATGCAGTGAGGCCACATGCCGGCCAGAAGCGCTTTGGCTGACCAGTGCCATCTGTGAGGCAAGGAGCACTGCATCCCTCCCCCACCACCCCCCACAGCACTCAGGTTACTGAGTGTTTCTAGAAGGAAAGGGTTTTAGGAGGAAGGTCAGACTTGGAGTCGAGACCCCCAGATTCCAGTCCAGATGCAGCTACCTATGGGCGAAATGGTCCTAGCAACTATGAGCCTCAGTTTTCTCATCTGAAAAGGAGGACTGACAGCTGCTGCCCAGGCTTCTTCTTTTATAAGGCCCAGGATTTAAAAAGGCAGTGAAGCAATTGGTGAAATGACTCGGTTGGCAAAACTCATGTTGGAGGATTATTATTCCTGTTCAAAATAACAGCAGCTTCAAAGCTGGAACCTGGAGGCTCCCGCAGAGTCCAGCACTGCCAGCAAGCTGCCATCTTGCAGATTGAGATGAAGATACAAGAGGCAGAGAGGAAAAGCTGCTCCTGGAGGCTTCTTGCCTGATTCTTTGTCTCTCTCTCTCTCTCTCTTTTTTTTATTAGAGGACTGCAGGGGATCTGGGTGGCTTCCAACTTATACAGCGCTACCTGATAGAATAATTTGTGCTGCCTGGGCACCTGTCATCACCTCCAGAGAGACAACAGACTGGAGGTGGAAAACAAGATGCATACAAGGCTGCTGCCCCACCTGCCCTCCCCTCACTGTGCTCCTCTGTGCCTGTAACTCTCTGATTCTTGGAGTTTCCTGAACTGTGTCATTCAGGTGCTCTCTCACGACGCTGGCTAACCTGTCTCCCATCTGTAAGATTGCTTCCCAGATATTTGAAGTCAACCCACGTTTTCATTCTTAAATATGTATCTTTGGCTTGGCATGGTGGCTCATGCCTATAATCCCAGCACTTTGGGAGGCTGAAGTGGGAGAATCACTTGGGTTCAGAAGTTCAAAATCAATCTGGGCAACATAGGAAGACCCCCATCTGTACAAAAAATTTAAAAAATTAGTCAGGCATGGTGGTGCACACCTGTGGTCCCTGTACTCAAGGAGGCTGAGGTGGGAGGATCACCTGACCCCAGGAAGTGGAGGCTGCGGTGAGCCATGATCACACAACTGCACTCCAGCCTGAGTGACAGAGCAAGACCACCCACGCCCTCTCTATATTTAACAGAAACTTCTCTGTTGTAACTGTAAGCCCAACTCCCTTGTGAGTAACAACAAGTTACTGTAGGTATAAATATGTGATTATGAAAATAAAAAATTGTGTGCATCCTAAAGAAATTTAAGGACACAGATACATATAGTGTTAATTACACACAGTGCAACTGGAGTAATGTGCAAAGTGCTTTGAAATCAGTATTTGCAGGTGGTGTGTTGGAAAAGACACAGGCTTTGAGGCTGGACATCTGGGTTTTGATTCCAGCTCTGCCACTCACTGTATAACCTTGAACAAATTTCTTAACCTCTCTGAACTTTGGTTTTCCTATCTAAATAAGGGAGACTGATCACTTCATGTCCTTCCAGTGGTGTATGTACCACACATTGGAAAGCCCTGGAAGAGCGGATGCAGTCAGTGCCTGGGGAGCATGTATAGGTGTTGAGATCCATGTGCAGCATGTTGATGTGCATGCAGCAGCTGATTCTGATTTAATCCAAGTCTTCAGGACCTTTTGCAGATGAGGCAGCCACGGATTAAGGAGAGATTAAGTGACTTTCCCAAAGTCCCTAGCCAGGAAACAGTGGAAATGGGGATCAAAGTGGATCATTGGACCCCATACCCAATATATTTGGCATGATTGACAGCATTGAGCACACGGTGGTGGCCAAGAAAGTTTTTGAATGAGGAAAGCAACCGCAGAGAGGTGGCATGCGACAGCTGAAGGAATGCGGATTAGAATGCCGACGTAAGAGTTCTAGAATGTCTGTTCGAATCAGTGGCTCTCCGCTGGTGGTCATGAAGCTGCAGGTGGCTGGGCTGCAGGAACTCTCTCCCTTCCTCCTGAGGGTAGGTCGAGGGCCTCATCTGATGGATGTTTAGTTTTTCTATTTTTCCTTTCTCAAGAGCAGGTCCTTCCCCCACCTTTTAAATTGTGAGTTTGAGTAAGATTCCATTGGGAAGAGAAGAAAATCTCTCTCTCTCTCTCTGTGTATATGTATATATATATAAATATATATAAATAAATATTTTACATAAATGTATAAAAATATATGAATTATATATATATAAATATATATATATTTGCTAAGAGCACGTTTGAAGAGTTTTGTTTTAGGTGACCTTCAAGGTCTCCCCTAAATCTCATTGGTTTTATAATTGGAGTATGGGCATTTCTGTATCCTGGTTATGTAGTGTTAGAGAAGTCGGTCAGCATTCTGTCTTCACTCCTTCATCTGTAAAATGGGCATGAGGAGACAAACCGTACTTCGCGGGGTTATCATGTGAACGCGCCCTGAGAAGAGCAAAGGATTCTGCAAAAGCATGGGATTAGTGAATTGGTGTCATCATCAACGATTTCTTGCATGGTATCTCTGAGCTGCATTCTGGAAAGGGCTGGAGATACAGAGAACCACCAGACACAGAGACTGCTGGGAAATAAAGAAGCATGGGTTGACAGTCTCCCGGGAAATAGGTAAATGATCCAGCAGTTTCAATGGGGAAATGATGAGTGCCCCAAGGTAAGCATGAGTGCCCCAGGTCACAGACCCTGCCTGGGGCTGGGGGTGACAGGAAGAGAGTGGGAGTTGTAGGAAAGTGACATCTGGCATGGATCTTCAATGGGGGCAGGGGGGAAATAATAATTACATTGAGTCTATATGTATATATATTATTCACACACAGTTTTATGCACCCAAAATTAAGACTTGTAAGCTTTCATTTCTCCTTTTGTGCAAGGATCTTATAGAGACAAAAGTAAACGCAAAGAATACCATTGGGCCAATGTTGTGAACTTTGTTAGTGACTTTTGCTCCACCCTTTTTGTCAACAAATAGAATTCAACCAACAAATGTGCTAGGGTCTGTTCTCTTGAGAACACTGTTCTCTTGAGCACCATCAACTGTGAGAGCCTAGAGGGCCCCCGAATATGTCCTGTCCAACCTGTGCACAGATAAAAAAAATCTGGAACCTAGAGAGGTGAGGGATCTTTACCAAGGCCAGGAAGTATAGAAGTCAGGTTGAGATCTGGGGGCTCCTTGTGTAACACAGGCTCCAGGGACTTCAGAATGGGAGCAGCGGTGTGTGCAGAGGCCAGGCCTAGAGGTCTGTAGTCTGAGGGCCAGGGTTGAAGTCCATCGCTGATTTCATCCAACAATGGTTGCCTGTGTATATGTCCGTTAGTAAGCTGTAGGCTGAGGGTATAGAGAGAAATAAACCACTCTCCTTGCTTTAAGGACACAGGTACATAAAGTGTTAATTACACGCAGTGCAACTGGAGTAATGTGCGAAGTGCTTTGAAATCAGTATTTGCAAGTGGTGTGTTGGAAATAACACAGGTCTGAGGCCGGACTCCTGGGTTTTGATTCCAGCTCTACCACTCACTGTGGAACCTTGAACAAGTTTCTTAACCTCTCTGAACTTCGGTTTTCCTATCTAGATAAAGGAGAATGATAACCCACCTAT
This sequence comes from Macaca fascicularis, assembly GCF_037993035.2. Taxonomy (NCBI): domain Eukaryota; kingdom Metazoa; phylum Chordata; class Mammalia; order Primates; family Cercopithecidae; genus Macaca; species Macaca fascicularis. The sequence continues at coordinate 135,295,673 of NC_088382.1, forward strand.
CAGCATTGATGAATAAAGAGTAAACAAGATAACACTGGTACAGGGCCCGGGTCAATAACCGAGGACTAGCATCACCAAGTGTAAGGGCTTGGGCGAGACAGTCAACCTCTTCAACCTTCTGAGAGCTTTGAATGCTCTCACCATACAATGAGGTGATGGAAGTGAAATGTGCTTTGTAAAACTGTGACACGTTGAGCAAATCATTTTTGGGATTTTTAGCCAGTCCTCATTAGCATATGAAAGGCAAGGTGGCAGGGCCGTTGTCAAAATCCAGTGGGTTCTGTGGGTAGGAAACCAGGCCAGTCTCTGATTTTATGCCTCTTTCACCCACTGCCCTCTTAGCCTCCATTCATTTCCCTTCCATCACCTGAAACCTAACTGCATTCTGGATGAGGACCTATAGATCTTAGGCTTGGTTTCTATTAGTAAAGCCCTTCTCCTGGGAGAGGGACTTACCATCAGGCCTGAGAAAGAAGTCAGGCGTGCTTGGAATGCAATTGCAAAAGAGGTTACAAGAGCCTGTGAGAATGCCGAAATCAAGTGATGTCGAGAGGTTTTGTTATTTTTGAAAAAATGACTCATTCTGAGAAACCCTGACAGCCTCAGAACATTCACCTAGTTGCTCATATGCATAACCCGGAGCCCACTGCAGAGGAAAACAAATCCTGTTGTCACGACTGAAGGAGGGGGTGGTGGGGGCAGTGAGGGCTCGTGGTGGAATGGGAATAGGGATGGGGTGACCATTTAATGGAGGAAGAGTTTGAAAATGACTCCTGCTCTGTGAGTGAACTGTTTTAATTTCGCAAGTCCTTTTCTCTAAATTGTTGTATTCAAGCCGTTACAAACACATCCGCTTGGAGGCAACACATATTCTCTTCGCATTCAACTGAGCCAGCCAGGGGAGATAAGATGGTTCCCATTTGACCCTCAAAGGAAATGGGCTGTCAGATGGCTGAAGCTATTTGTCCAAGATGAGGGGGCAGAAGAAGAAAGGAGAGAGAGAAAAAGAAGGAGGAGGAGGAGGAAGAAGGAGAAAGAAGGGGGTGGGAGAGGTGAGGAGGGGAGGGGAGGAGAGGAACGGGGAGGAGAGGAGAGAAGCGAAAACCATGCTTGTCTTGTGGAGAAAGACTGGGAAGGGCTGTTTCCAGTGGGGGCACCTGTTGGCCTCCTCATTGTGAGATGCTCCGGAGCATACGGGACCTTGAGTTAGGAGATGGGTTCTGGTTCTGCCCCTGCCCTTAGCCACCTGTGTGGCTTTGGGGAAACAGGTTCCTTCACCAAGTCACCAGTTCAGATCTGTAAAAGTATGGGCATGAGTGGAGTAAAATAGACCGAGAGCTTCTGAAATTTAACAGGCACATGAATGTTCTGGAAAACGTGTTACAGTGTGGATTGCTGGGTCCCCGCTCCAGGAATTCTGATCAGGAAGTCTGGGGAGGGGCTCCCGCGTGAGGCAGATGCTGCCCTTTATTGACCTCCCTTGAGTAGCCTTGGCGGATGATCTTTAACGCTCCTTCCTGTTCTGCCGTTCAGTGATTCAAAATATTCAAGAGCTCCCGGCCATTGTGCGCTGAGCCAGAGACTGGGAATACAAAATAGAAGAGGTTTCTGCCTTTCGGGCCTGTCAACGTGGAAACAGACGGGTGAGCGAATGGCATTGTCACACAAGGCCCACGGGGGAAGTGCTAAGGCAGGAGTGGTCAGCGCCTTGTGCGGGAGGCAGGCAGGGCTTCAGGGAGGAGGGTGTCGGGGTGAGCCTGTAGGGTGAGCCTTTGGGTCTCGGTTGTCCTTAGACAGCAAGATGCGTGTAGGGCGATTTCTGGGGAGAGGGCGGTGTTGACTGTTTGGAACGTGGCCCTCAGAGGACTGCTGGGCCAAGGGCTCGTTGCGTGAGCTGTGGCTTCGGTGCTGCTCAGAATGATCTTCGGGCTCTGCCCTCCAGCTGAGTACAGCTGCAGTGCCTCTCTCCTTAGAGAGCCTGGGAAGAGTGGGCAGGAGCAGGTGGGCCACCTTCAAGTTTTTTTTGTAAATAGAGTGCACACACACATATCCACACACAAATACATAGAGATGAATGTGTACACACACAAACACACCCACACACAAAGTTAATCTTCCTTGTCTGCAGATTCTGTACTTGTGAATTTGCCTACTTGCTAATATTTGCTCGCAACCTCCAAATCCATACTCACGGCACTTTCTCAGTCATCCATGAACGTGTGCAGAGCAGCAGAAAAATGGACTCACTCAACACCCATGTTCCCAGTCGTGGTGGAACAAGGTGGTGCTTTGCCTTCTTTTTTTCAGCTCATACTGGAAATAAGTCTCCTTTTTGAGGCCTAGTTAGTATCATGTTTGGGGGACTTTTGTGCTTTTTTGGGTGATTTTGAAGTTTTAAATGGCCCCCAAGTGTAGAGCTGAAGTGCTGTCTATTATTCCTAAATGCCAGAAGGCTGTGATGTGTCTTATGAAGAAAATACATGTGTTAGAGAAGCTTCATTGAGGCATAAGCTATAGTGCTGTTGGCTAAGAGCTCAGTGTTAATTAATCAACAACATCTATTAAATAAGGTGTCTAAGCAAAAACACACATGAAACAAGGTTGTGTTTGATTACTTGATGAAAATGTTCTGACCAGAGGCTCACAGGGACATAATGCTTGACTTCCTCTAGGAAGAATGATTCACTATCCTCTAATTCAATGTTCACGACGACTTCATGGAACATAACTGCCACAGATAATGAGGGCTGACTGTATATGTGTCTTTGTGTGTACAGGCATGTATGTGTGTAAATGTGTACATATACACCGAGTGTGTCCACTGCTTAGTATTGTCAGAGGCATTTGAACCAGAGCAATTCCATCTTGAATAGGAGCTGGGTAAAATAAGTCTGAGACCTACTGGGCTGCATTCCCAGACGGTGAAGGCATTCTAAGGCACAGGATGAGATAGGAGGTTGGAACCAAATACAGGTCATAAAGACCTTGATGATAAAACAGTTTGCAGTAAAGAAGCCGGCTAAAACCCACCAAAACCAAGATGCCCACGAAAGTGACCTCTGGTCATCCTCATTGCTACACTCCCACCAGCGCCATGACAGTTTACAAATGCCATGGCAGTGTCAGGAAATTACCCTATATGGTCTGAAAAGGGGAGACATGAATACCCACCCCTTGTTTAGCATATTATCAAGAAATAACCATAAAAATGGGCAACCAGCTGTCTATGGAGTAGCCATTATTTTGTTCCTTTACTTTCCCAATAAACTTGATTCACTTTACTCTTTGGACTCGTCCTGAATTCTTTCTTGTGTGAGATTCAAGAATCCTCTCTTGGGGTCTGGATTGGGACCTCTTTGCTGTAACAGTATCACAGGTTAGTGTATTTAACAAGGTAATTCACAACTACAGCAAGAGCTGAATAAAATCCAGACATCTAGGTAAGCTTCAGAAGGTTCCTCACTCATCCTAACTGTAGTAGATTTTATCCAATTTCACCATCCCTTCTCCCACCAAGGTTTGAGCAAAACGCTTTTCTCCTCATTCGGAAGGTTTTTCTTTAGCTTCCACAGCCACTGGAATTCACATCTCACCAACTTGGTTTAGGCACGAGCTTACATCTCACAGAGCTAGTGTCACAACGTAGCTGAATGTGACTTCAGTATGGATCACAGGATAATTTTGAATGGGTGATGATTTTGGTTTCACTGCATTTGTATTGGTTAATTCATGCATTTGGCAGATGGATTTAATTTCTGCCATAGAGGAAGAGATGGTGTGGAGGCTTTGTGGAGGCCTCCTTCGGGATTCCTCTGTGTGGTCAAGGGAACTGAGGCACAGGATCTGGCGAGGTGAGGCAGCCAGGAAGTGGCTGGCCAGGCCTGGAGCCCCTGCAGGCTGAGGCAGGAGGCCAAGCTCAACAGCCCTTTGCCACTCCGCCCCTTATGTCTGTGTCCAGCCTTGGCCTTGTCCCCTAGGCTACGTCAACCCTTTCTGCCTTGTTTCTGAGAAATGTGCTGAAAACACAAAAGGCCCCTTCAGGCCTTCATGGGGTTAAACGTGACCTCCCAGGGAGCCACGGCCAAGGGGCTCTGCAGTCTTCTGGGACCGTGAACTCCCTGCCTCCCACTGGGACGGTGGTGTGGAGGGCATCTGGGTGCTCCCGGGCCTCTGTCACTCAGGACAGAGTCCTCCTGCAGGTCCTCGGGACCTGGTTGGCCAGTGGAGCGAGAGGAAGCAGTGAGGCTGAAGAAGCGAGCAGCTGGCTGCCGTCCCACATCAACAGGCCCCGTCAGTGTAAATTATTTATGCGCCATTGGGAGGCTGGACAGGCTCCTTGATGGGCTCGTTAATAAGAAGCCTGCGGATCCTGCCTTGGCCCAGATTCCTGGGGGCTAGGGGTGCGTGGAGAAGAGTGGAGGGGGAGCTATTTCCTTTTGCTCAGCATTGCCTGATTGGAAACTGTAGCGATTCCCTGTCTTCTCCAGGAGCAAGTCTGAGCTCCACGGTGCCACATGCAAGGCCTCTGTGCAGGCACAGGTCTCCCACTTCGCCTCCGCTTCAGCCAGGACAACTTTTGACTCTCTCTGCAATTGACCGTATCATTCCCAACTCCAGGTCTTTGCGTCATGCGCTCTTTCCTCTGCCTGGAATTCCTTCTGTCTCAGAACCCATGAAGACAGCCCAGATGCTACCTGCTTTGTGTGCCCCAGCTGCAACTCATCCACTGGAAGGCTCAGTGCCTCCTTCCTTGTGCTGCCACAGCTGAATGCATTCTTCTTAGCGACACGACCTCCGTTCTGCACCCCAGCTGCATGCCTTGCTGAGGAACCTTGCGTTTACTCAAATAGAATACAAGAACAATGATAGCATCTCCCTTAAAGCTTTGTGGTGCAGACCAAATATACACCAAGTTTTACAGAGTGGCCAGTATTCATAAATCACCCAACAGACCCTACCTCTTCTTTAGGATTATGATGATCATTAATACAGCTCTTATATCATTTAATTGTGATAACTTCTTTTATAAGCCTCACTCTTACTAGACTGACCTACTGGAGTTCAGGGGCCATGGTCTCACACATCTCCAAACCTTCAGCTTCTAGCCCAACACCTGGCTCTTAGTAAGTGTCCCATAAAGAGTATAGATCCAATGGTAGCACACATGGACAGTATCTAGCATTTATGGGGCACTTACTGTCTGCCAGGCTATGTTCTAGGCCCTTGATATGTATTAATTCATTTAATAAAATAATCCTATGAGATAGCTATTACCAGTATTCTCATTTTACAGATGAGGAAACCGAGGCACAGAGGGGTGAAGTAACTTGTGCAAAGTGATGTATTTAATGAGTAACATAATTGAGATTCAAGCCCAGAGAAATTCATACCGCAATTAATTCCACTGCCTCTCAAAGTATGACTGTCATGGCACAGAGTGGGTATTTAATTGTAAGTGCCTGGCACAGAGTAGGAGTTCAGTGAATGTTGAATCAGTGCTTTAGGCTTTTATGTGTTTTGATTGCCAAGACTAAAGGCAGGGAATTCCCACAGATCATTTACTAAAAAGGGCAAGTTTCTATTTGTTAAACTTATCTCTACAAAACGTTTCCAGGTATGTCTCCATTGTTGTGTATCCTCTCCTGAGCTGGCCTGCTCTAGATCCAGCACTTGACCTTCCTGAAGCAGGGAACAGCCTGTGTCTCCAGGCAGAGCCTGTGGCCAGGCTCTGTGTTGCATCCTCATTACCGTCATCTCTGCAGGCTGCGGGACCTCATCGCTCTGCCTGAATATTCCTTTCCCTCTCTGCTGCCATTCTGCACTGCCACCGTGATCCTCCAGGAAACACTCTTTTTGTTCTTCAAGGTCAATTCACATGAACTCTCCTCTGGAAGATCCCAACTGCCACCTCCATTTCTCAGCTCCCCTACACCGGGCACACATCTACGTTATTTCTGTGTGTACACATTTATGACAAAGTGATAAATGGCGAGTGTTTTAGTGCCAGACCCCTGGCTTTTAGCCTGGCTCTGCCACCCGGTGTGAGTCTCTCCACCCCAGCCTCAATTTTCCCAACTACGAACTGGCGCTAATCATAGTACCTACCTCACAGGTTTTCGTGAGGATTAAGTAGAAGGATGCGTATAAAGCACTTGAGAAGTGAACACGTCAATTGCTGCATACGTGCTCCTGGTTCTTTTATTTTTCTAAACGTGAGTCCTTCACACCCTGGCTTAACCCTGATACATCTTTGGGTCTCTGGTGTTTAGTAGAGTTCCTGCCACACAGTGGGTGCTCGATACATGACAATCAAACTGAAGTTCAGCGGCAGGCATTTGTTGAGCACTTACTATGTACTAGGTGCTGAGTATGCCAAGATGGGAGGCCACCAAAAGGTCAGGGTGCATTTATATCAAGACAGCTAATAAGAGACTGAATGGGTCCCAGTATGATGCAGTCATTGGCTCATTTATTCATTAAGGCTTTTGTTGCACCAGGTTCTGGGGAGACAGATATGAATAAAATGCATTCCTGGTCCTCGAAGGGGCGTGCATGTCTGCAAAATGTATAATAGAAGCGAATGACTGTCGTCGTAGAGGTATGAACAAGTTAGACCCTGGGGCTCAGAAGTCAGACCCAGTCAGGGATTGCAGATGGGTTTGTAAAGGCAGGGGCCAGAGGAGCTGGGTGAGATGGACTGTGCCTTTGCACTTGCTGACTCTCCGCTTGGGATGCTGTTCCTCCTCCACATCCTTCCGGCCTCAGAGGGCCTGTCCCCTCCTCAGTGCATTCTCCTTGGGAAGCCCACCTCCTCATCTGTCTGTCACTGTGCTCTGTTCATTTCTTCTGAAGTGCTAACCACAATGCACAGTGAATAAAAAAGCAGAGAAGGAAGGAAACCAACACTTCTTGAATACCTACTAGGTGCCAGGCACTGTGATCTTCAATTGATGTGCATTATTTAATTAATCTTCTCAACACTCCTGGGACGCCAGAGTTATTATCGTCAGTTCGCAGACTACAATAGAGGTCCCAAGAGGGCAAGTATCTTTGCCCAAGGTCACCAGCCGGAAACAGGAATGGAACTAGAATCAGGGCTAGCTGCCACTCCATACCCGCGGCACTTTCATGGCAACGGGAGAGGCCAGGTAGGCAAGAGAGGAAGCACCGTGACTCATTTACCGCCCCAGGCATTTTCAGCAACAACTAAGTGATTTCCCTAATTCTGGTCTGCTATTAATACAGAGACTTGGCAGCTAAGAACCAAGTTGCAGAAAAACAGGTTTTCTTCCCAGCTCAGCAGCACCACCTGCAGGCTCTGAGGGAACACGGCAAAAAAGATCAGGAGTGGGAACTCGGCTCTTTGCTGGAGCCCCAAGAGGAGACCATGAGGGAGGAACCTGAGGCATCAACCAGTCACCTTTCATCTTTAAACGGAGCAAATTGAGACCAAGAAAGGAACTTATTTCAAGTCACAAAGTTAGTGATGGCATATTTGAAGCTGTATCCCTCCTGACTCCTAGTTCAGTACCCCGTCTCCTCTCTCCCTTTCATCTTTCTTCTTCTTCCTCCTCCTTGCCTTCTCCTCCTCCTCCTCCTTCCTTCCTTCCTCCTCCTCTTCTCTCTCATTTATTCACTCAGCAAACATTAATTGGGCACTTAATAGATCTTGAGCATATTCCTCTTTGTGGGATATAAATATGGATAGCTAACATTTTCTTTTCATGTTATTGCCCGGATTAATTGACACTAACAATGTACTTCATAATTACAACGAAGATGCATTGAGCGTGACTGTGTGGCAGGCACCATGCTAAGGATTTATCTCAGTTACCCTCACAGATGAGGACGCTAAGGCTTAGGGAGGCCTAAGAACATGCCCAGCATGGCTCAATTAGTTGTAAAGCTGGGATTAAAACCCAGATCCTTCTGACTCCAGGGCCAGAGATCTTAACTGTTATGTTAAATTTACTCTTTAAAGTATCTAAGGTTAATTCAAGAAGTATCCATACTCTAAAAGAATTTTGCTCCTATTTAAAATAACGACTTTTTTTTTTTTTTTCTTGAGACAGAGTCTTGCTCTATTGCCCAGGCTGGAGTACAGTGGATCTTGGCTCACTGCAACCTCTGCCTCCTGGGTTCAAGTGATTTTCCTGCCTCAGCCTCCCGAGTAGCTGGGATTACAGGCATCAGCCACCACACCCGGCTAATTTTTGTATTTTTAGGAGAGACAGGGTTTCACCATGTTGCCCAGGCTGGTCTTGAACTCCCGACCTTGGGTGATCCTCCCACCTCGGCCTCCTAAGTGCTGGGATTACAGGTGTGAGTCACTGTGCCTGGCCTAAAATAACTACTTATTTCTTGTCTTAGAGTGGTGCTGATTCTCTTTTCAAACTAATTGCTTCTTAAATCCCTAGGAGTTTATGTTAAGGTTTATTTAGGTACCAGGCACTGTGGTAGGTGCCAGGGACACTGCAGTGACTATAGGTCAGTTAGGAGTCTATGGCCTTGAAGGTGTCAGTTATGATACAAGGCAAGCCACAAAACACATCCTGATGGAAGCACCATACAACTCCAGGGAGCCCAGTCACAATACAGCTGGTGGAAATGGCGCCTCCTGACTTGTGCAGTGCACTGACTGTGTGACTGTATATGGTGTCCCTGATCGAATGGGATGGGAGCATGGGTCAGGGGCAAGGAGGCAAGGGATAAGAACAAACACTTCTGCCCTGCAGGGCAGGGAGTCTTCACAGCAAAGGGCACTGGAGTGTGAATGCTGCCAAAGCTGCGAAAACCTTAATTTCCTGTTCTCTTCACCTGGGAGATAGTGGTCAAGGTTTGAGGAAATACTTCCCTGTGTTTGGACCTGCAAGGCAGGAAATGTATTTGTTTCCATTTCTTGCACTAGCTACTAAGTTGCATTTCTTTTACATTCCCAGGAATCTTACTCTTATTCTCATTTTTGGGTAGATGGGTAGTTTCTCTTTCTAGTGTAGTTGGTTCTTGAAATTAGAGCTTAACAACTGTAGGCGGGTGTCTAAAACCAGAAGATCAAGCGTGGGCAACCTTGCAGCCATTTAGGGAATTCTCTGCCAGAACCAGAGGGAAACTGATGGCGGCCCAGAGAGGGAAGCGCCCGTCTCATGACCATCTCTGCCACCGAAGATGGCACCATGTGGAGATGTTTCCTCAGTACACGCTCAGCTCTCTTGGTTCTTCCTAAATATCCCCATTAACCAAGAAGACTGCTTTTGCATGTGTGAAATTTTTACTTTCTTTAACTGATAGCAGAAAACAAAAGGGATTGTTTTCATTTCCCAAATATAAAATTATGGTATACTATTACCAAATTCAGACCTTTCTGGGCAGGGTATAGTACTAAGTGACAATCTCAGATGGGACTGTGTCAGTTACTAGAAGGATGCTGAGGGCACAAAGATGTAAAGAGCAAAACCAACACCAGCAACAGCAATGACGAGAAAACAACGATGAGAGATGGCTTCCAGGCCTCCAGGAGCTCCGGGCCCCTTCGTTGCTGCCTTTGCAATCACAGACTGCCCTTTGGAAACGACCACTGTGGGAAAGGATAGTGGGGATGGAGAAGTATACTGTCACCAGTTGGATGGCAAGGTGCTCTGCCCCATTCATGTCAAAGCAGGGGGGAAACCTTGGCCTGCGAGGTGGAGGGAGGAGAAATGGTGGAGATCATTCTCTCTTCTGGTCCACCCTAGGAGAAAGATGCTGATCAGCCTTTTGATTTCTTATTAATTTGGAGCACTAAGGTTCTTTTCTTTTCCATGTAGTGGGCTCAATAGGTATTTGGTAGCCAGTCTGGGACCACAGTCAGCCCGGAAAACCTTGTTTTCATAGAAAAACGAATTTTGAAGTCCAGATAATTGCCCTAGAAATCAACTAGTGGAACATATCTGCTGTTTATGATTGTAAAGTTAATGTTGTGAAAAGAGCTATGAACTGGGAAGCTGATGCCCGGGTTCCAGGCTGCCCAGAGCCAGCTGTGTCATTGTTTTGGGCAAGTCACATCGTTTTCCTCTTTGGACTCTCCCCTATAGAACCAGGACTTGGATCAGATGAACTCCACGCTCCTTTGGGCTCTGCCTTTGGGACCTCGGGTGTCTTTGTTGGGTTGTTTTCATTTCCAGCACATTGTTGCATTTCTTACTAAATAGAATGCTTCTTTGGCCCAGGACTTGTGGGCTCCCGATGCATTTGTCACTCTTGTGTCAGCTGGTTTCTGGCTGGGTCCAGCCAGAGGGAGGCACTGGCGGAAGATCAAAGGGGATCAGGAAAGGAAAGACCAGGGTGTTTCTCCTCCCCTCCGCCTTTGCATTTCTTCCTTGGTTCTAGCTCCTGCCACGGTACCAGTTTTTTTTTTTTTTTTTTTTTTTTTTGAGAAGGAGTCTCACGCTGTTGCCCAGGCTGGAGTGCAGTGGCGCGATCTCGGCTCACTGCAAGCTCCGCCTCCCGGGTTCCCGCCATTCTCCTGCCTCAGCCTCCTGAGTAGCTGGGACTACAGGCGCCCGCCACCGCGCCCGGCTAATTTTTGTATTTTTTTTAGTAGAGACGGGGTTTCACTGTGGTCTCGATCTCCTGACCTTGTGATCCGCCCACCTCGGCCTCCCAAAGTGCTGGGATTACAGGCTTGAGCCACCGCGCCCGGCCGGTTCCAGTTTCTTATAGGGTAAGCCTAAGCCTTGGGATGCTGCGATCCTGCCTCTTCCCGTTGTTCTACCGGCTTAGGAGTGATAGTGGCTTCCTGCTATTATTCATCTCTGAATTGAAAGACACTATTTTCTGGTTCTCCTTCCAGCTCTTCACCTAGGTAACCCATTCTCCATATTAATTTCCCCTGGTTTCAAATACCTAGAGTGGTTTCTGTTTACTTGGTTGGACTTTGACTGCGGCATTAAACTTTTATTGGTTTTACCTTGTAACAATAAAGATGATGATAATGTTGATGATTATAACTCCTCGCTCGGTGTACAACCTCACATATTACAGAGCTTTCACTCAGGTTCTGTAATTTGAGTCTGCTAATAACTGCATGATGTAAGAAAGGCATTTATCATTAATTCCTCTTTACAGAAGAGGAAATGATTTCACTCAGCTCACTCAGCTGGTGGGTCTTGATAGACTTGTAACCAGAACCCAAGGCTTTTGATTCCTCATCTAGTTTTCTTCTCCAGGTTGTCCCTTTAATCCATCCCACCAGAATAGTGCCTTAATGCTGTTCCTTCAGGACAGTGTTTTCCACAGTGTGGCACAAACCATAAGTCAAGGATGTATTAGTTATCTATTGCTGTGTAACAAATACGCCAACACTGAGCTGTTTAAAGTAGCATCATTGTTATGTTGGAAACGTTCCACAATGCACTGATGCTTTCTTCTCTCTCCTGTGTTCAGGGCTGATTGTGCACCCAGAAATTGAGGAGTGGGCTCAGCCTGAGAGGGCATCGAGGTTGCATTTCAGAGCAGTTTGGCTGTGGTGTGATGAGGAGGAGGTGGTTGACTGGTGTTTGCACTGTGCAGCACTGAATAAGCAGGTTTCTGTCCCAGCAAATCCTGTAAAAAAAAAAAAAAAAGCAGCTTCCAGTTATGGGGCCAGGCCAAGGGGATACACATAAGCCCATTTATATTATAGTCTTTAGATCGGAAAAGTCATGGTATTTCTCTGTTTCCGCATTTCGCACTGAATGTCTAGTGTGCTGCCTCACTCTAGAAGGCTAGGCGGAACCCTGTACTGTGGGGCTTACAATATTGTTAGGAAGAGAGTATTTCATATTCTTAAATCCCTGGGGACCCTAGCTTTTGGGGAGGATCAGGGTCACAATATCCATTACACCTTTTATTTTATTGATTGTCAATATGTATTTGTATATACTTTGTTTACTTTCTGTCAGTCTCTTATCGTACTCTCTGGGATCCCCTGCTAAGGGTCTCACCTTAATTATTTCTGGAAGTCCCAGGGAACAGCTCATGTGTCCATGTGAACTCCATCCCCCTGTCTCTCATGTAGTGTTTACTCTTCTGTTTTCTGGCTCCAGCTTTCTCCTCTGATGTCTGCACTCAAGCTTTGGAGGCTCTTGCCAAGGTTGGTGTGACTGGTGTCTGCACTGGGGATCCCAAGTTCATCCAGTGTCACTTTGTGATCCATCCTGATCCGACGCCTCTGTCTTTTCGCATCTTGTCTACCTACATTTGCCCCAAAGCAGGGCCATGTTGCCTTCCAGTAACTCAAGGAGATTTTAATTATATGTATATATATATTTTTTCTGTTTCAGCATTCACCCTCACAGGTTCTGGAACAAACTCCAAGGCAGAGGTAAAGAAGCATATCTGGACACGTCTGAGCCATTGCACTCAACTTGCTCCTCTACTTTCCATGATTGCTCCACTTACCACAGTGGAATAGTGTCCCACTGGAACACGGTCCCTTTAGGATGGTGTTCTCTAAAGTGTGGGGCACAGACCGTTGGTCGAAGCTGTGTTAGTTATCTATTGCCATGTAACAAATTACCCCAACACTTAGCAGCTTAAAACAGAATCATTTAGTGTCCCACAGTTTTAAGGTCAGCAATGCAGGGGAGGCTTAACTGGGTCCCTGGGCTCTGGGCCTTTTCCAAAGCTGTGGTCATGGCAAGGCTGCATAGGGCAGGGGCTGCTTTCCAGCTTACTGGGGTTGGTGGGGGTAGGACTCAGTTTCTTGCTGGCTGTTGTGCTGAGGCACTTTATTAGTGCCTGAGGAGCTACTGGCTGGAAGATTTCCTCAGTTCCTTTCCACATGGATCTCTCCATAGAGTATCTCCCAATATGGCGCTGGCTTTGTTGTAATGAGCAAGTGATAGGGCGAGGCAGAATGCAAACAAGACACAAGTCACAGTCTTTTATAACCTATTCTTGGAAGTGATGTATCATTCCCTTGTGCCAAAATCTATTAATTAGAAACTAGTAACTAGGTCCGGCTGACACTCTGAAGCAGGTTACACAAGGCCGTGAATAACAAGGGGGCAGGAATCTTTGGGGATCATCTCAGAGGCTGCTTACCACAGGTGGCTGGGGTGGGGATGAAATGAATTTTGATGTTAAGCAAATTATGATTAAAACATTTAGTGAGGTTGGGCGTGGTGGCTCACACCTGTAATCCCAGCACTTTGGGAGGCTGACGCAAGAGGGTCATTTGAGACCAGGAGTTCAAGATAAGCCTGGGCAACACAGTGAGACCCTGTCTCTACATAAAATAATATAAAAAAAATTAGCCAGGCTTGGTGGCATGCACCAGTAATCCCAGCCACTTGGGAGGCAGAGGCAGGAGGATTGTTTGAGCCTGAAAGATCAAGGCTGCAGTGAGCCATGATCGCACCACTGCACTCCAGCTTGAGCGATAGAGCGAGACCCTGTCTCAAAAACAAAAACAAAAACAAAAACAAAAAAACAAAACATTTAGTCATTAACCTCTTATTTTAAAGCGCAGTAGGAAAAATGTAAGTTATTGTTTTTGTTAAAGAAGAGGGTACATTTTAAAAAAGGAGTTAATTAAAAGTATTACATACAGGTGGCTTTCAAATGCAGAACATATCATACATGTGGTAAAGTGTGAAAAAATGAACAAAGTTTGGGTAACTTTTCCTTAGAATGCATTTCTCCCCAGGAGGCTTCTTAATGACTTATGCAAATAGATTCTTATAGGTCCACTCTATAGATCCTCCAGGCAAACTTTAAGGAATTTGAAAACTAGGATAAACACAGTTTAAACTGTCCTTCAACAGAGGTACACAGTTCCATATGAAAAAACATGGCACATCTTCCTAAGCTTTGTTTCCATTTGAAGACATTGGGGGTGAAGGATGAAGAGTTAAGCTATTAACTAGCAAATATTAAACAAATTCTTATATAAAAGTATATTGGGATACATTGTAGAATAAATGCAAATGCAAATGTCACAAAAATTTCTAAGGTAAAAATACGTGACTGCAAAGAAGTTGTATACTTGGTGGGGGTGAGGTGTATTTGTGCCTTCTAGTGGTGGAATGGGAGGGTATGAGATGAGGGTATTCTAGCAGAGAATGTGACAGTTGCTAAAATTTAAGTAGAGACTCTTACTGTGGCACCTACTTCAGGGTGGCCCCCATGATCCTTACCTCCTGGTGTTCAGGCTGTTGTATAATCTCCTTCTGTCAATTGCCTAAGGAACTGTGACTTGCTCCTAACCCATGGAATATGGCAAGGGGGATAGAATGTCCCTTCTGTGATTAAGTTATGTTATATCAGATTCTGTATCAAAGACTCTCCTTGTGGGCTGGATGAAGCAAGCAACCATGTTGGGGAGGCCTGCATGATGGGGAACTGTGGGGGTCTCTAGGACCTGAGGATGGCTTCTAGCCAACAGTCAGAAAAAAGCCAGGACCTTCAGTAAGAGAGCTACAAGGAAATGGATTCTGCCAACAACCTGAATGAGCTTGGAAGTTGATTTTTCCCCAGTTGAGTTTCCAGATGAGGATGCAGCCCGCCTGACACTTGAACCATAGCCAGATGAGACCCTAATTGGAAAACCCACTTAAGCCATGCCTAAACTCCTAACCCACAGAAATTGTGAGAAAATAAATGTCTGTTGTTTTAAACGGCTACGTTTGTGGCAATGTGTTACACGGCAATAGAAAAAACCCCAAAATCAAAAACCAAAAAAACGAATACATCCACTATAAGGCACATGTGAAAATTAAAAAAAACACTCAAGATACAGCACATTAGGTGAAATAATTTTGTTTAAAAATTGTTTTTGGGCTGGGCGTGGTGACTCATGCCTGTAATCCCAGAGCTTTGGGAGGCTGAGGCGGGTAGATCACCTGAGGTCAGGAGTTTGAAACCAACCTGGCCAACATGATGAAACCCCATCTCTACTAATAATACAAAAAATTAGCCAGACGTGGTGGCAGGTGCCTGTACTCTCAGCTACTCAGGAGGCTGAGACAGGAGAATCACTTGAATCTGGGAGGCAGAGGTTGCAGTGACCCAAGATTGCGCCACTGCACTCCAGCCTGGGCAACAATGAGACTGTCTAAAACAACAACGACAGCAACAACAACAAACCATTTTTATAGATTCCAAATACTTATAAATTTTTCAGGACAAAACTCCCAAAGTTAAATTTTAAAAGTCTTAGTGGAAAATAGGCTTACCAGAGCCCTCTTAGCCAGTGTTTTAAACATGTAACATCTGCAGAGCTAAATAAAGGGCATCCTTTTTGATGGAGATGAGGTGTACATCTAGGATGAGGAGGACACTCATTGAACAAGTTATTGAGAACATGCCTTGCCTCAGCTAAGCAAAGATTTTCTGAGGATCATGCAGGAAAAAATTTACAGAGTACTCTGATTTATTTTTTGCCTTTAAGTTTGGTACCTGGAAGGAAAAGGATCAAAGAGTATAGTAGGAAGTTGACATTGAATGAACCAATGAACAACTCCATCTTGGCTCTGAGGAGTCTAATTAATTGGTCTTGAAGAGCTTCACACTAGCTGGCTATGGGCGCTTGTAGGACTCACTTCATATTTATGGCTGGGGATAATATGAGGTGAGTGAGGCACTGACTTTGGGTGCTAAATTTAAGGGATGCAAAAACCTCAGTAATCAAGATAAATTAAATTTTAAAATAATGATTTAAAAAATCAAAATCACTGCCAAATGATGATGAACAAATTGTCAAAATTTTAAATAAAGACTAGCTCTAGCCTTGGATTTGGACAACCTGACTTCATTGGTCTCATCATAATCCTGGCCCTTAACAGGCAATAAAACCCTTGGAAAACCTAAGAATAAGGTGGAAGTCTTCAATGTCTGGGGGATTATGGGAATGTGGGAGTTTGGGGTGTGACTGGAAAAAGTCCTAGAAGATTTCAGTGCTAGTTCTTCTGTTGAGAGAGAGCATCATGCTGTAATGAGAGGTTTCATGCTTCTCGGTTTTGT
This sequence comes from Macaca fascicularis, assembly GCF_037993035.2. NCBI lineage: Eukaryota > Metazoa > Chordata > Mammalia > Primates > Cercopithecidae > Macaca > Macaca fascicularis. The sequence continues at coordinate 135,311,654 of NC_088382.1, forward strand.
TCCATATCGTATTTCAGTGCCAATGTCTATTGAATATAGTTGTATTAGTTAAATTATTTATGCTCTTTTTAAAGAAAGGCTATTTTTATTGAATTTTTTTTTTTTTTTTTTTTTTTTTTTGGTTTGGGCTTTTCCAAAAGCAGATCCCAGGCCAGGACTTGGGTGCCAGCAGTTAATTTGGAGGTGATCCTAGGAGGCTCTGGTAGGGGAGTGAGGAAGGGAGCCAAGGAAGGCAGGTAGCCGCCAGTAAAGGGTGCATGACTGAGTAGCTGCTGCTGCACTCACCTGGGACTCAACTGTGCTGAGAACTCCATGGAGAAACAGAATGGGACATATCTCAGAATTGTCCACTTGGGGCTGAGGCCACTACGGCATTTATCTACTAATGCTTGTCCTTTATTAATTGGAAGCATTATCTCCCTGGCCTGTCCTGAGACAGGGCCAAGTGCATTCCTGTGGAAGATAAAGACCTCAGTCCAAGAGATGTAGGAACTTAGAGTAAGAAGGTGGAGGAGTGTACAGGAGCTGTCACCCAACTGCAGGTGACCTGTGGGATGTGCTAATGGGATAAGCGCAGAACAGTGATGTGCGTGTAGTGCATCCTTAATATTCAAAAAGCCTGTAATAGGACATGCTTTTTCAAGCACATTGGATGACCAGGCCTCATTTGGAGGGATGGCCTTCCAGGTCAGGAGACACTGTGCAACTCAAGGATGCTGTTGGAGTCAGAACCAAAGACATATATGCCACCTTGCATCTGGGAACCACCCTTTGGCCTCTCTTTGTTGGCTACCTTTAGTTGGTTGGATGCTGGACCCATTGATGACCAGGCAGCAGTGACAAGACTAGGGAGGCCCAAGGCAGGGCTCCAGAGGAGATTCTGATGCCATCACAAGCTAGACCCATCTCTGAGACTCTTGGAGTCTGCCTGTAACAAGTATCCTTTGCACTAAGAGTAATTACCTCTTCTGTAAAACATGGCAGGTGGTTGAGATTAAGAGTAAAAATAAATTTCCTTGGCCTGGAAGAGAGGGAACTGGTTAAATATTAAGATTTGACTTAATTCCTTAGTAGCCAGACTGTGAACAGAGAGAAAACATAGAATTACATTTTTTACTTGGGTCACTTGTATAATCGGTGTGATTAATAATTGCTAATGTTTTTTACTGATGACTCCATGTTAGGCACTGTACCATATACTTTACATTCCAGACCTCATTGAATCCTTCCAACAACACAGTAAGAGAGGTATCCTACATATTTCCAATTCACGTATGTGGGATCTGAGACTCAGAGAGGTTAAGTAACTTGCACACGTCCCGGGAAGAGTGAGGGGTAGAACAGCCATTTGAAGCCAGGTACAACTCTGTGAACTTGGGGAAAAGTTCCATAAGATGATTGCTACAATTGTGTATACCCTCTGAAATGCTTTGCCTATAGGTGGGCCAAAGGATGAACTGCATTGTTATTTTTAAGTTGAGGTCTTTGGTTTCATAAAATGGCTAATGTGAGAAGACTGTCAAGACATTTGATGTTGCACAGAGCTGATGCCAAGTCTCTGGGTGTGTGTGGAACTATCCGTGTGTGTCAAGTGGTTGAGATAGCCCCTGCAGACCACCTCGTGCCCTAACATTCCAAATGTGGCTCAGACTTCCCAAGAACAGGCCATCTTCTGTGGGATGGGAAGCTCTGGAGCAATGATGTCCTGTGAGTCAGGTGACTGATATGCTCATTTTGGGTGCCACCCTTTGCTGGCTGTTTGACTTCAGGCAAGGGACTTAGTCACCAGGGAACCTACTTTTCTCATCTGTAAAATGAGGATAATGAGGCCCGACTCCTACCTTCCTCACAGGGAGGGCAGGAAGCTTCCTGAGATCACCTCGCCAGAGCCTTTTGATCTGCTTGAAAGAATCCTCCTTAATTGCCCGGCCAGGCACTCCAGCGGCTGGGCGAAAGTTTTATGACCCAGGATTCCCATAGCCCATAATACACATGCTCCCAGAAGCCCTCTCAGGTTTTCAATGACAGATTCAGCTGCCGAACATTCTGCCAGGCCATCATCAGAGATTTCTCAAAGCCTTAGTCATATAATAGGCGGTTTCCCAGGGGTGCTTTTGCCAGGGCTTCCACTGATTCATGTCGATTCCTTAAGAGCTCCTATGAACAGTTTCCCAGCCCTTCCCAGACTGGTCCACAGCAGTCAAGTCTGGCCTCATGGAATGCTGCCAGTCTTCAGGTCACAACCAAGACATACTTTTGAACATCTGCTTTCAGTTTTTAAAAGGGTTGTTTAAGTGAGTAGTATGCTTGCTTTCCCATTTCTTGTCTGCACCATCATGAAAGCCTTTTAACATATTTCCCTGTCTCCAGCCTTGCTGTCTCCCCATGTTCATGCACTGCGACCTGATAAGCAGGATATATTTCTTCCTCAAACTCATCAGGGAGTCCCCTTATTGTCCACAGAATGAAAATCAAGCACATTAAATCCAAAGTCCTCCTCCTTTGCTCCCAACTCCCAACTCAAAATCTGGACCCAAGTTTCCTCTCTTCCCTCACGTCTCACCTCTTCCCATTGTTGGGTCACTTATTCAGTCAATCATTGCTTCTCACCTCCTATATTCCAGGTGCTGCATTAAACTCTGGGGAACAAAATCGTGTCCCCCAAACCCCATGAAGCTCACAGCCTCTTGGGAGACACAATACATAAGTGAGCAAGCACAGGCAGCTTGATCAGTGTGGTGCTGAGGGACGTGGAGGGGCTCTAAAAGCCCACTGGAAGGGAGGCTGCATCTGCCTGGGGCGAGGGCAAGATGTCCAGCACTTAAGGATGAATAAATAGGATGTTGCCTGACAATGAGTCAGGGGTGGGAGCGGGGAGTGGAAAACACGGCCTGAGCGTCCCAGCAAGAAGGACTTAGATGTGAGAGTCAGTATGAGGAGTCGTGAACTAACACAACTGTGGCAATTTATGGCTTGGGAAGAAGCCCAGTTCCTGAATGCCCTGGTGAGCCTTGTTAGGAGATCTGGATTCTATCCTGAGAGAAAAGAAACCATAAGCCGGGTGGTGATGTGGCCCCCGCCCTCCTGACTTGGCAACCTGTCAGGTGCTCTTGGACTCCAAGGTCTCTGCCAGGGCTGGCCTTTCTTTGTTCTTCATTATTCCCCCTCTCCCTTTCCTCCTCCTACTGTGGCACCATCTTTCATGAGTCCATTCAAATGCCGTCTGTTCTTTGAAGACCTCCTGGATCCCAGGGTCAAACGAATTATTCCTGTGGGCACCTGGAGTTCATTACTTGTACGTTTCCATTTATCACATTCTACTTTGTATTTTATGGTACTTGTACCTGTTCATCTCACTGACTGGACTGAAAGCTCCTTAAAGGTGTATTTATTCTGGAATATTTATCTCTACATTTCCCACAGCACCATAGCATATGGTGCTTTGAGCCAGGCCTCCCTTCAAGCTCTGGGTTCCATTGCTTATTAGTTCTGTGATCTTGGTCAAGTCACTTTATCTCTGAGACCTTGAGTTGCCTCATCTATAAAATGGGGGCAATGTTTTTTATTGCATAGGATAATTGGAGGATTAAGTAAAGTACCTAGTTAACACTCAATAAACATTAGCTGCTCTCCTCCTCCTTCTGGTTTCTGGCTCAGGAAGATTGCCGCAACACCTTGGGAGAGCATCCCTGAGGGAGGGAAGCCTCACTTTTCCCATGGGCCCAGAGGGAGTGCTGAGTGCATGAGCAAGATCCCGTCTGCACTGGCTTGCTAAGTGCCCAGGGAGAGAGGTGGAATATAAGCGCTATTGTGTAGAGTCTTGGTTATCGCAACAGTTGTTGCCACCCATTCTAATCGGATCATTTCTTTGATGTCTTCTAAGTGACATTTCCTTAATGTGAACAAAAAGAGAATGTTGAAGGTGATTTTTCAAGAAACAAATTAAATAATATGAGTCTTCTTGTCTAGGATAATGCCTTAAATCATGGTGCCCTCCCAGGGAGAAGAGAAAATAGCGATCTGCCAATCAGTCTTTCCCTTTTCTACTGGTTGCTGGTCAGCCCATGTATAGAATCTGTACCATGAGATTACAAGGGTCTTTGTCATGACTGTGGTCGTCCTTGTCATGATTAGTAGCAGCAGCAGCAGCCTTCTATTCTTCCTCCTCCTCCTCCTCACTGCCATTTGGGTGGGATGCAGGATGCATGACCACTTTCTCACCTCCCCCGCCATTCTCTAGAGACCCAGTCTGCACGTGTGGCCTCATAGGTCACTGTACTGCTTTGACACACACAGCAGCCCCAGCAGGCAGGCAGAGCAACTGCTCTCATCTGAATTGACAAGGAAACTGAGGCACAGACAGTCAATGACTCGCTCACATCACAGCACAAACTGGAAGTTGCGTGGGGCATGTGCAGTGCTGGAGTGGAGACCCTGGTTGCCTGAAACCCGAAGAAGGTGATTTGAAAGAGAGAACAGCCTTGTTTCTTGTCAGCCGGCTCTGGTTTTCTGTTGATAGGACATCACCATGATCTCTGAGCAATTTTTTAAGTTCCAGTGGAAGTCAGTTCCTATTTCTGCCAATTTCTGGTTCTATGTGCCTGAAACATATCAATGCTGGTTGCATGAATAAATATCAAGGGAGCAGAGGAAGAATGATAAGAAGATAAGGTTCACCCTTGGGTTTATGGGGCTGGCGTGATTTCTGGAATATTCCACAAACACACCTTGCTTTCCTTCTTTGGCTCACAGAGGTGTGAAATCGCATGTGCATATTTGTTCTCTATGAGAAGTGCTAGGGACAGGCCTTCTCTCTCACTCTACCACTGTACTCATCATATTTCCTCATGGGAAGTGCAGAAATGTTGGTGTACTGGGGAGGCTGGAAGGACTGATGATCTCTGGTACACCTTGGTCTATTAAGCAGAGTTAATATTTTAAGCCTTCATGTCTCCTTTTTCCTTCTGGACCCGCCTGGAATCTGACCTGGTTCCTTGCACTTTCACTTTTCATGATTTAATGCCCTCCCCCTCCGCCCGATGATGTTGTAGGAAAATTTTTGCCCAAAGAACAGAAGTGATTCATGTTTTGCCAGCCTCTTAATTAACTAAAACCAAAAAATTGTAATCAGGTAGGGTGTGAAAGGTTTAGAAATCCAAGAATACCAGCAAATAAATTTTCCAACACGACTCTTTTTATTGTCTCCTCAAGATAATACTGAAATACAATCAGGTGTTATTGACCTTGCCTTCACATCTCTCTGCTGGAGAAATTTCTTTCCTGGGATAGTGTCAAATAATTCTGAACAGTGAAGATCCTTCCCCTCTTCTTCCATTCCTGCCCACTCCCACCCTTATTGGAGGAAGACAGAGAGGTCCCTTCATGGTTCAGCTCCTGGAACATAAGCTGGTCACTGCTTGCCTGGGGACAAGGCGACCTGCCTCCTTCTTTTACGCTTGAGCTAATTGGCAACAGTGACATTCAATTGCTATTTCTTCTCATTTGGGACCCTGGGAGCTCGATCTCCTCTAACCTCTAATAGATTTATTACAAAGTAGCAAATGTGGAAAAGATCTCATGATTTACAGCAAGATATGAAGACTCTGAATAATGCTTTATCTTCCATTTCCTACTCTTTGTTGTAACATCCATAAATTGTCTCTTGGGAAAGCAGGAGCCCAGCCTTGGGTTCCGTGTTCTCCTAGATAGAGTTGGTCCATTCCCTATTTTTCCCAAGGGAAGGATGGAATTTCGCATGGCTGGCAGCCAAGATACTCGGCCTTCCAGGCAGGAACCTCAAGGCAGGATGCATGTGGGGTGGGAGGCCGCTCAGTCTCCAGCACCTTGACCTGTGTGGGCTGTGTGGGTGGACTCCCTCTGGAGGTAGGAGGTGCTGGAGCTTGAGGTCCTCAAGCCCAGCTGCACACTGTAGTCACCCAGCCTGCATGAAACACAATCCCTGGAGGTGGGCCGAGGCATTAGGAGTTTTTTTCAAAAAGCTCCCCAGTGATTCTAATATACAATATGTACTATTGTCCCAAGGCAATTTCCAGTTCTAAAAACTATTATGAAATATTTTGACTAAAGTGAATATTTTTCTCTTTACAGACGGTTCTTTTTATCCATTATCTAGTGGGAGTTAAGTACATAGTGGGAGAATTACCTAGGACCTAGTGAAAGAAGAAGGGGTGAGCAATGGCACTCCCAGCTCCAACACTTTCTAAGAGCATGGCGTCTATTGACCTTCACCCTTCAGCTTTCACAGCAGTTCCTCAAGGTGGGTGCTGCCATTTAAATAAGATTCGACTGAGGAAACTATAGCTTGGAGAAGTTTAGGGACATGGCCAAGGTTCGTAGGGTAGATAAATGGTAGAGCCAGGATTTGAATGCAGGCTTTCTTGGTCCTGAAGCCCAATTTCCTTGCTTTCTACCTGTGAATAGCACTCTGCTGGATCTTTCCTCTCTCTTCCAACCTTCATGGTAGCGGTTTAGAGCCCCTCCTTCTCTGAGGTCTCCAGACAACAGCATCTGCTGTAATCATATCCTCCAGATTGTCCGGACAACCCCAGTGGCCGAGAATTCTTTCTACTTGACCCAAAGGATCCCTCTATATTCCTAAAATTCTCTAATGTGAGCATCCAAATGAATCCCTCCCTCTCCAAAATGGCACAATATTTCGATCTGATCTGTATCTCAATTTTCAGCTTGGAAGAAACAGTCACCATAAGTATAGCTCACATGGAACCTTCCCTTCTCCACACATTCCCATCTCCCAAAAGCCTGGGACCATCAGGAGCAAGAAACGCCAGACTGTAGTCACTTTGCAGTACTTTCTTACTGTTCCTCCCAGTCTGACCTGTTCTCTTTAGCTGGGCGATAGCTGTCCTGAGGCTGGCATGGTGGCCTAGGAGGAAATGTAACAAGACCTCTTGGTCTTCATTAAAAGTCGATTATAAAAAAACTGTATGAGAAGATGCGCTTAGCAGAGGCACCTGTGATATATACTTAGAATTTGATTCATAGGAAACTTGGTTTGCATCAACAGTAGGATCTGACCTCCCGGCTCCAAGCATGCCTGATGTGGCCCTGTGGTGTAGTCCTGAAAGTGGAACTGGAAGGGGGTTGCTGGCATTCCACTGCAAGTCAGGCCCATCTGGGGGATCATGGTGAGCTTTAGGCAGTGACTTAGAGAAGGGCCTACACAAACTGGAAGGTGTTACGCAGATGTCAGTTGGCATGGTGAGGGAATTTGCCATGGTATATGAAAACAAAAACAAAAATCAAAAATTTTCATAACTTGGAATGAATATGGGAAAGAGAGATAACTTTATTCTTTGTGGTCCCAAGGGTTACTAATTATGTATTAGTTGGGCTAGGCTAAGCCGTGGTGCAGTAACAAGTCACAGGCATTTCAGCAGTTTCGCCAACGATAGTTTACCTCTCATTGTGCTAAAATGCAGTGAAGATTGAGTTCTCTTTAATTTTGTAGTGACACCATGTGGAACACATAGCCTCTGGGGCTGCTGTGGCAGGCAGAGAGATGAGGGGAAGAGGCACATTAGCTTTGAGTTGCCTCAGCCTGGATGTAGTGAATGTCACTGCCACTCATAATCCATCAGAACTGGATCACCTGGTCCCAGCATAACTACAAGGGAACAGGCGATCAGTTTCCGGCAGAGTCATGGACGTGCAGAGTCATGGATGAATATATTTGGTGAGCACTAGCCCAGTCATGAACTAGGATCCTCAGTAGTTCTCCGTGGTATTGGTATAAAATCCAGCTTCTTTGTCATGTGCCTTTCCACGTTGCTGCATGGCCTCTACCTTTCTCAGCTGCAGTCTTACCCAGTCTCTTACTCCTCTTCCCCTCATTTAACCTGAAAGTGACACTTCAATGCATCTAATTGAGGAATGACTTGTGCCTGGCATGCTCCTCCCTATTCTCTGTTAGCCACATTCTTCATCACCCGGCTAATGCCTGCTTCTCCTCCAGAACTCAACTCTGTATTTACAAGGCCAAGCTTTGTCCCAAGGCCAAGACTTATCCCTGAACCAGAATTCAGATTCAAGGCTTGGTTCTCAAGTTGCATCATCTGCTATTGAACGCCAGAGTTACCACTTGTGCGACTATGGGCAAGTTACTTTAGCTCTCTGGGTCTAAGATTATCATCTATAAAATATAGATAACAATAGTACTTATCTCATAGGATCCTTCAGAAGGTTAAAAAGACAATTGACTTGTACCATTTAGTATATCGTCTGGTTCTTTGTGAGCACTGAATGATTGCTAGCTCTTATTAGGAAATGGAATAATAATACTAATAGTTCTCAGGGTTGCTGTGAGGCTCAAAGGAGATGTGGGGTATAAAAAGCATGATGCAGGAGGGACTTGCCTGAGCAAACAGGAACCCAGATCTCCTGGCTCCTGGTCCAGTGCTCCTTTCTGTTGTATCATAGAGCCGGGATGAGCAAAAACAGCTCACAAGCCAAATCCAGCCCACTGCTTCTTTTTAGAAATAAAGTTTTATTGGAAACACAGCCATGCCCGTTTGCTTACATGTAATCTATTTGTGGCTTTTATGTTACTATGGCAGAATTGAGTAGTTGTGACAAATGCCATATGACCCAGGAAACCAATAATATTTACTATCTGGCATGTTGGAGAAAAAGTTTGCCAGTCCAGACCTAGAGTGTCAGTCAGCTGGCTGTCCCTCTCTTCTGAAGTCTTTCCCTTTTCTTTAGTTAACATTACTTCTGGAACTCCATATGCCAAGCGCTGTTTTATGTATTTTATAAATACACAGTTATTGAATCCTGGTAACAACTTTTCCCCATTTTTTTGGATCAGGAAATTGAGGTTCAGAAATGTTAAAGAAATGTCAGCTGGGTGCGATGGCTCATGTCCATAATTCCAGCACTTTGGGAGGCCAAGGTGGGTGGATCACTTAAGGTCAGGAGTTTGAGACCATCCTGGCTAACGTGGTGAAACCCCATCTCTACTAAAAATATACAAAAATTAGCCAGGCGTGGTGGTGGGCACCTGTAATCCCAGCTATTCTGGAAGCTAAGGCAGGAGAAATCACCTGAACCTGGGAGACTGAGGTTGCAGTGAGCTGAGATCATGCTATTGTACCTCAGCCTGGATGGTAGAGTGAGACTCTGTCTCAAAAAAAAAAAAAAAAAAAAAAAAAAAAGAAAGAAAAAGAAAGAAATTGTCCAAGGTCACCTAACTGGTGACCCACATTCAAATCTAGGTACTGCGGCTCCAGAATCCCTGCTTGTCCCACTGTACTCTGCATGCCACCCAAGCTTGCCACAGAAACACAGGTTTGTGGGGCTGGGATGCCCAGAGAGCATTAGAGCTGACACCCTTTTTTGCCAGGTGATGGCCAGGCTTCTGGGGACACTGAGGCTCATGAGGGAAAGGAACGTGTTCAAACTTTCCAGCAAGGTCTGAGTACTGTAGGAGGTGAGAGGTGCCTGAAAAACAGCTTTTCAAAGTGACAAAATTTGGGAGGCCGAGGTGGACAGATTTCTTGAGCTCAGGAGTTTGAGACCAGCCTGGGCAACATGGTGAAACCGCATCTCTACAAAACAAAAAACAAAAAACAAAAATTAGCCTGGCATGGGCACATGCCTGTAGTCCCAGCTACTCAGGGGGCTGAGGCAGGAGGATCATTTCAGCTTGAGAGGTCAAGGGTGTAATAAGGCAATATTGCATCACTACACTCCAGCCTGAGTGACAAAGTAAGACTCTTTCTAAAAAAAAAAAAAAAAAAAAGTAACAAGAACAAAGCATTTTTATTAGGAAAATTCAAGGACACCTAAAAAAAGAGAGAACATGAAGTTTAATGAACCCCACGTACTCGTACCTGTCAGCCAGTTTCAACAGTTATCAAAATTTTGGCAATCTAATTTCATCTATTACCTCCCAATTTTAGGATGGGGAGCAGAGTTTAAAAAACGTATCCCAGGCCGGGGGCAGTGGCTCACGCCTGTAATCCCAGCACTTTGGGAGGCCGAGGTGGGCAGATCACTTGAGGTTAGGAGTTTGAGACCAGCCTGACCAACATAGTGAAAACCCATCTCTACTAAAACTATACAAAAATTAGCCAGGCGTGGTGGTGTAATCCCAGCTACTCGGGAGGCTGAGGCAGGAGAGTCGCTTGAACCCAGGATGCGGAGGCTGCAGTGAGCTGAGATCGCACCTCTGCACTCCACCCTGGGAGACAGGTGAGATATATACATATATGACATCCTGTTACTTTACACATAAATACTCTAGGGTCCAAATTTATTTTGATGAAGGGTTTGAGGGAGAAAACCCTCAGCCTAGGTTAGTTCTCTGGGGCAGAATGGGTGGCTGTGATGAGGGAGGGTGCTGCATTTTCTGCAACCGTCAAGGCAGGTTTGCACACACACATCCCTCTTTCCCTGGGCCCTGACTCCAGCCCCAGGCCTCCCTCCCCTATGACTAATGCCAGGGCCTGCCAGATTCAGGCAGCTCCTGGGGGAAAAAACACCTTGTGAAATGCTGTCTGAAACTAGGATGAGAAAAAACCACGAAACCCTATCTTGAGTGGATTTCTTATTCACAATCATCCTCCTTTTCCGAAAGCAGCCTCTTGCGTGCTGCGGGCTGCTGAGCCCTGGTCAATGTGTATTGGTGTCCGCTGAGTCACCTGTGTCATTCCTATTATCTTATTTACCCATGTTTGTTATTTTCTAGCTGCATGACTCACCTGGCCAAGAGGGTAACAGAGCCTGGTGAGATGAGTCTTTTGTTACATGCTCTCAGCCCCTCCTTTGGAGGTGAAATCCTTTTCCTCCCAACTCTCTCTGAGCAACCAAAAGAAGGGTGTGGAAGGCCAGAGGTGCATGGGGCCTTTCAGAAGGGCCAGCCAGATGGTGCCAGGCTCAGGGCTAGGTATAGGCAGCCTTGCAGAATTCAGGAAAATGCGTGCTCTGTTCTCCAACCTGCCCGGCTGGGTCTTCTTGTTCCATTCTCCACTGTGTCCAGTCACAGCTGGGGAGAGGGTGCTCTCTATCCAGCACCCCAAGAAAACTTCCTCCTGTTGAGGTGGACGAGGTAGGAAGCAGCAGGAAGGACCTTACCTCTGGCCCCTGGCGCACCCACCCTTTGCCCACTCTCAGCCTTGACAATGACAACCACCCCTATCTGTTTCTGGCCTCCTATGCCGGACACTATGCTTGGTTCCCTGCATACATTTCCGTTAGGAAGAGAGCCTAGGAGTCTTTTCATGTAGTCTCCAGGCCAGGACAGATAGTGGGTTCCCCACTTTACCGTAGTCCCCCACCCCTCTGCTCCCCAAAGCTTTACTTTTATTTATGTTTATTTTTTTGAGACGGAGTCTTGTTCTATCACCCAGGCAGGAGTGCAGTGGCATGATCTCAGCTCGCTGCAACCTCTGCCGCCCGAGTTCAAGAGATTCTTCTGCTTCCGCCTTCTGAGTAGCTGGGACTACAGGTGCGCGCCACCACGCCTGCCTAATTTTTGTATTTTTAGTAGAGAGAGGGTTTCACCATATAAGCCAGGCTGGAGTTTTACTCTTTACAGAGCAGCCAGACTGATTCTTGTAGGCAATAGAACAGAGCATAACTCTCCATGGGGGAGGCACATCCTTTGGGACATAAAAGAAAATTCATCTCACCACCATGACCTACTTGATATTCAGAGTGTGGTCCACCAGCCTTGGAGGCGGGGAGGAATGGAGGAGGAAGCAGGCTTCATTAGAAATGCGGAATCTCAAGCCCCACTCCAGGTTTGCTCAATCAGAAGTTGTGGTTTAACAAGATCCCAGGTGATCCACATCACCTTAAAACATGAGAAGCCTTTCCACCTACAAGGGCCTGATGGGATGGAGCCCAACACTGACTGCTTATTTGAATCACCTGGGTATGTTTTGCAACTCTAATGTCCAGCTCCTGACCCTGGGGATCTTGATTCGGTTCCTCCTTGCTGCCACTTCAGAAGGCAGGTATTATGGGTTCCACCTTTGCGATTGAAGTCAAATCTCAGATAGGTTAAGTATGCTGTTCAAGGGCATCCAGCCATGCGGAAGCTGGGGCTGTTTGGATGTCTTATCTCTGGCTTCAAGGGCAGGAGGAATTGAGAGTATGGGCTGTGGAGTCAAACTTGCCTGGGTTTGAATTTCTGCTGCACCACCGTATACAAACTGGGGAAATTATTTACCAGCTGAGCTTTATTTTCCTCATTTGTAAAATAGGGATAAAAAAGAATCTATGTCACAGTGATGTCAAGAGGATTAAATGAAATAATATGCTTAGCATAGTGCTTGCAACATGCTAAGAGCTTAGTATACATTAGTCGCCAATATTATACTGGTTATTATTATTTCTTGACCCTCCTGCCTCAGCCTCCAGAATAGTTAAGGCTACAGATGGGTGTCACCATGCCTGATATGTGTGTGTGTATATATATAGATATATATCCAAATACATATATGTATTATATATTTATATATATATTTTATACACATACATATACATTATATATATTTGGATATATATATTCATCATTATTATTTATTATTCCTTGCCCTCAGTTTTTGGTTCTTTTATGTAATAGAAGCCCTGAATTTTCTGGCTGCTAGGATTTTTTTTTTTTCTAGTGAAATTCCAGGTCCAATGTGCACAGTGAAAAAGGCATGAGATTTAGAGTTATCTTATTTGTTGTTTGATTTAAGCAGAGTGTGTGGCTTCTCGAATCCTCTCCTTCCCTTACCTGTGAAATGAAGACCTGAACACCCATCTCCAGAGTTGGTGTGAATATGGAATGTGATGTCAGGCATAAGATAACCATACTGGGCCTAGATACACTGAATTGGACTGAAACTGATCCAGTTAGAATGTGACTTACATCAGCACCATTGATGCCTGTCCCTCGGAGTTTCACCCCACATATAGCAATAACCTTGAGCGACAGAGCCCTCTAAGAGCAAGATTAGCACCTCTTTCTTTTTCTTTTCTTTTCTTTCTTTCTTTCTTTTTTTTTTTTTTTGAGACAGAGTCTTGTTCTGTCACCCGGGCTGGACTGCATCGGCACAAACTTGGCTCACTATAACCTCCACCTCCCACGTTCAAGTAATTCTCGTGCCTCAGTCTTCCTAGTAGTTGGGATTACAGTTGTGCACCACCATGCCTGGCTAATTTTTGCATTTTTTAGTAGAGACGGAGTTTCACATGTTGGCCAGGCTGGTTTGGAACTCCTGGCATCAAGTGATCCACTAGCATTGGCCTCCCAAAAGTGCTGGGATTACAGATGTGAGCCACCGAACCCAGCCAGCTCCTCTTTCTTGACAGGAATACAGCACTGGCCTTCTGGGCAGATCCATTGGCCTATTGTTGAAGGAACAGGGGATACAAAGGTGAAATGCAATGGGCCACCAAGCGACTGACACCTCAGCCCCAAGTAAGAGGCAGTGTGATGACCGACAGCATGGGGTCTGGGGCCCCACTGCCTGGAGGCACACTGATTCTCTCCCCTACCTGTAGTGTGGCTTCGGGCAAGTTATTTAATCTCTCTGTTCTTCATGTTTTTCGACTATAAATTGGGGATATACCACTGATACGGTTTGGATCTGTTTCCCTGCCGAAATCTCATGTTCGATTGTAATCCTCCGTGTTGGAGGTGGGACCTGGTGGGAGGTAACGGGGGCTGAGATCCCCTCGGTGCTGCACTCATGCTAGTGAATGAGTGCTTGTGAGATCTGGTTGTTTAAAAGGGTGTAGCACTTCCCCACTCTGTCTCTTCTGCCTGCTCTCCTTAACCTTCCGCTATGATTTAAAGTTTCCTGCAGACTCCCCAGAAGCCAAGCAGATGCTAGAATCATGCTTCCTGTACAGCCTGAGGAACTGGGGGCCAATTAAACCTCTTTCTTTTTCTTTTTTTTTTTTTTTAATTAATTAGGCCAGACGCGGTGGCTCATGCCTGTAATCCCAGCTACCTGGGAAGCTGAGGCAGGCGGATCACCTGAGGTCGGGAGTTTGAGACCAGCCTGACCAACATGGAGAAACCCCATCTCTAAGAAAAATACAGAAAAATTAGCCGGGGTGTGGTGGCTCATGCCTATAATCCTAGCTACTTGGGAGGCTGAGGCAGAAGAATTGCTTGAACCCGGGAGGCAGAGGTTGCAGTGAGCAGAGATCGCGCCATTGCACTCCAGCCTGGGCAACAAGAGCAAAACTCTGTCTCAAAAACTAAACTAAACTAAAATAAATTATCCAGTCTCAGGCATTTCTTTATAGTAATGCGAGAACAGACTAATACAAGCACCTACCTCATAGAGTGGATATAAGGGGTGAATGTGTTCATAAGTGGAGATGCGTGGAGTTGTGCTTAACCTATAGCGAGTGCCGTGTGATTGTCGTATACTTGCCCCCCGCCCCACTGCCATTAAGCTGAATTGCCTCCTTTGTGCTCCCACCTAACAGTACTTGCAATGTTCTGTTTGTTAATCTCATTTCCCCGTGAGTTCATCTCTGTGTTTCTGGCACTTAGCAGCAGAGAGCGTGACACATGCTTGGTACTTCTTATTTTGTAGGAATGAGAGAACTCCAAGATTAGCTGCTGTGAGCTGGAGGCCTGCAGATTAGTTTTACAGGAATCACATGCAAGTCAGGGAGATATGTGCCCATAGCCTGAGGATGTCTGGTCCTAGGCCTGGAATAATCCTAATCCCTTCAGAGGGAAGCTTGCGGAAACAGGAAGAAAATTACTCAACACTTCTTCAGTGCCAGGGGATTGACAGATGCACACCCCTCACTTAGGCTCATAATGCTGGAAAAATTCATCAGAGAAAGGAAACCCTCTGACTGTCAGCCAGTCATAGAAACCCTCAGGGTTTTACTTTCCACATGAAACTTTCTGTCCATACTGCGTTAGGCAAAGAAGATTTTTAGAGTTTCCAAATCTTCAGAATGGAGGTCTGTCAGAAAAACAAACTTTTGCTAAAACTGACTTGGATGAATTACGATGCAAAAAATTCAGGTTTTTTAAAACCAAATTTTGAATCACAAGTCCCCTCTAAAGGAATATTTTCATGTTAATTTTTAATTGAACAAATGCTCATATAGCACTCTTCTGTCAGCCACCATTCTAAGTACTTTGTGAATATTAGCTCATTCTAACCGTCATAGAAACCCTTTGAGGTAGGTGGTATTATGCTTGTTTTACAGATGAGGAAACTGAGGCACAGAGCGGTAAAGTAAATTGCCCCAGGTCCACAGCTAGTGCATCACGGAGGCAGAAATCAACTAGCTTGGCTCCAGAATTCGGGCTCAGAATGGCTAGACTTTGCCATCCCATTTAAGTCTCACCACCTTTATTTAAGTCTTACCTCAACCCAGCAAGGTAGCTTTGTTCCCATGTACTCAGGATACTGAGGCTCAGAGAGGGTCACACAGCTAGAAGTAACAGGGCTACAGTTGAAATCCACTTTTGTTGAACTGCAAAGTGACAGCAGACTGAGCTGACCGGTCAGTCCATGGAGGAAGGATGTTCTGCCTTTGCAGGTGTAGGACCTGTGGGCATTTTCCCCAAGCTTCTGCCCACCCCTCAAAACTCAAACCCTTGAATTATCCTTTCTTTTTCTTTTTCCATTTTCTTTATCTTAGAAGAAAATGCTGAATGACAGTATTGATATTAAAGAGCATCTTTGTCTTATCTTTGACTGTAATGGGAGTGCTACTGATGTTCCTTCTTTTCCAAGGGCATTTGTTTTTCTCTTTTTTCTTGTTTTTCTGGAGATAGGGTCTCACTCTGTTGCCCAGGCTGGAGTGCAGCAGTGCGATCTTAGCTCACTGCAACCTCTTCAAGTGATTCTCATGTCTCAACCTCTTGAGTAGCTGGGATTACAGGCACCTGCCACCACGCCTGGCTAACTTGTATTTTCAGTAGAGATGGGGCTTTGCCATGTTGCCCAGGCTGGTCTTGAACTGCTGGCCTCAAGTGATCTGCCCACCTCCGCCTCCCAAAGTACTGGGATTACAAGCACGAGCCACCGCGCTTGGCATACAAGCACATTTCTTTACTGGAGGTTCTTTGGTGTCCAGGCAGAGCCCTGCATAGGCAGTGAGAAGATGGGGGGATGGCCAACTATGGCTCTGTCTCTTGCTTGCAAGAGAACTTGGACAGATTGTGTAACTGCCCTTCAATGTTAACATTTAGAGTTGAATAAGATTTAGGGTTCATTGGTTAAATTTTTTAATATAGTTTTTGTTTTTTTTTTTTAAACAGAACACTTTAACCTCCAAATACAAAATAGGTACCATACCTGTTTCTACATTCGAGGTTTCTATAACCTCTGTAGAAGTTAACTTTGAAAATTCTTGGATTAAATACTATCAAATCTTTTTAAAATATTGACTCATTTAGGTGGTATTTGGTTACATGAGTAAGTTCTTTAGTGGTGATTTGTGAGATCCTGGTGCACCCATCACCCGAGCAGTATACACTGCACCATATTTGTAGTCTTTTATCCCTTACCCCCTCCCACTCTTCCAAGTCCCCAAAATCCATTGTATCATTCTTATGCCTTTGTGTCCTCATAGCTTAGCTCCCATGTATCAGTGAGAATATACGATATTTGGTTTTCCATTCTTGAGTTAGCTTCACTTTAAATAATAGTCTCCAATCTCATCCAGGTCATTGCAAATGCTGTTCATTTATTCCTTTCTATGGCTGAGTAGTATTCCATCATATACATATATATACACACACACACACACACACACATATATATACACACACACATACACACACATATATACATATATATCTCACAGTTTCTTTATCCACTCGTTGATTGATGGTCATTTGGGTTTGTTCCATGATTTCGCAATTGTGAATTGTGCTGCTATAAACATGTGTGTGCAAGTATCTTTTGCGTATGATGACTTTTTTCCTCTGGGTAGATACCAGTAGTGGGATTGCTGGATCAAATGGTAGTTCTACTTTGACTTATTTAAGGAATCTCCACACTGTTTTCCACAGTGGCTGTACTAGTTTACATTCCACCAGCAGTGTAGAAGTGTTCCCTGATTACCACATCCATGCCAACATCTACTGGTTTTTGATTTTTTGATTATGGTCATTCTTACAGAAGTAAGGTAGTATCACACTACGGTTTTGATTTGCATTTCACTGGTCATTGGTGATGTTGAGCATTTTTTTCATATATTTGTTGGCCACTTGTGTATCTTTTATTGAGAATTGTCTGTTCATGTCCTTAGCCCACTTTTTGATGGGATTATTTGTTTTGTTCTTGCTTATTTGTTTGAGTTCATTGTAGATTCTGGATATTAGTCCTTTGTCATATGTATAGATTGTGAAGATTTTCTCCCACTCTGTGGGTTGTTTGTTTACTCTGCTAACTGTTGCTTTTGCTGTGCAAAAGCTCTTTGGTTTAATTAGGTCCTAGCTATTTACCTTTGTTTTTATTGCATTTGCTTTTGGGCTCTTGGTCATAAAATCCTTGCTTAAGTCAATGTCTAGAAGGGTTTTTCCAATGTTAGCTTCTAGAATTTTTATAGTTTCAGGTCTTAGATTTAAGTCCTTAATCCATCTTGAGTTGATTTTTGTATGAAGGTGAGAGAGGAGGATCCAGCTTCATTCTCCTACATGTGGCTAGCCAATTATCCCAGCACCATTTGTTGAAAAGGGTGTCCTTTCCCCACTTTGTGTTTTTGTTTGCTTTGTCAAAAATCAGTTGGCTGTAAGCATTTGGGTTTATTTCTGGGTTCTCTAATCTGTTCCATGAGTCTGTGTGCCTATTTTTATACCAGTATCACACTGTTCGGGTGACTGTGGCCTTGTAGTATAGTTTGGAATCAGGTAGTGTGATGACTCTGGATTTGTTCTTTCTACTTAGTCTTGCTTTGGCTTTGCAGGTTTTTTTTGGTTCCATATGAATTTGAGAATTCTTAAAAAACATTTTTGTGAAGAATGATGGTGGTATTTTGATGGAGATTGCATTGAATATATAGATCGCTTTTGGCAGTATGGTCATTTTCACAATATTGATTCTACCCATCCATGAGCATGAGATGTGTTTCCATTTGTTTGTGTTGTCTATGATTTCTTTCAGTAGTGTTTTGTAGTTTTCCTTGTAGAGGTCTTTCAACTCCTTGGTTAGATATATTTCTAAGTGTTTTATTTTATTTTTGCAGCTATTGTAAAAGGGATTGAGTTCTTAATTTGATTCTCTACTTGGTTGCTGTTGGTGTATAGAAGAGCTACTGATTTGTGTATATTAATCTTGCATCTGAAAACTTTGCTGAATTCTTTTAACAGTTCTAGGAGCTTCCTGGAGTCTTTAGGGTTTTCAAGGTAAACGATCATATTGTCAGCAAACAGTGACAGTTTGACTTCCTCTTTACCAATTTGGATGCCCTTTATTTTTTTCTCGTCTGATTGCTCTGGCTAGGACTTCCAGTACTATGTTGAAGAGGAGTGGTGAGAGGGGGCATCCTTGTCTTGTTCCCATTCTCAGAGGGAATGCTTTCAACTTTTCCTCTTTCATTATTATGTTGGATGTAGGTTTGTCATAGATGGCTTTTATTACATTAAGGTATGTCCTTTGTATGCTGATTTTGCTGAGGGGTTTTAATCACAAATTGGTGCTGGATTTTGTCGAATGCTTTTTCTGCATCTATTGAGATGATTATGTGATTTCTGGTTTTAATTCTGTTTATGTGGTGTATTACATTTATTGACTTGCATATGTTAAACCATCCCTGCATCCCTGGTATGAAACCCACTTGATCATGTCGGATTATCTTTTTGATATGTTGTTGTATTCGGTTAGCTAGTATTTCGTTAAGAATTTTAGCATCTATGTTCATCAAGGATATTGGTCTGTAGTTTTCTTTTTTGGTTATGTCCTTTCCTGATATTGGTATTAGGGTGATTCTGGCTTCATAGAATATATTAGAGAGGGTTCCTTTTTTCTCTATCTTGTGGAATAGTGTCAAAAGGATTGGTACCAATTTTTCTTTGACTGTCTGGTAGAATTCTGCTGTGAATCTGTCTGGACCTGGAGGTTTTTTTTGTTGGTAATCTTGTAGTTACCTTTCAATCTTGCTGCTTTTTATTGATCTATTCGGGGTATCTAATTCTTCCTGATTTAAGCTAGGAGGGTTATATTTTTCCAGGAATTTATCCATCTCTTCTAGGTTTTCTAGTTTATGTGCATAAAGGTATTCACAGTAGCCTTGAATGATCTTTTGTATTTCTTTGATGTCAGTTGTAATATTTCCTGTTTCATTTCTTAGTGAGGTTATTTGGATTTTCTCTCTTCTTTTCTTGGTTAATCTTGCTAATGGTCTATCAATTTTATTTATCTTTCAAATAACCAGCTTTTCATTTCATTTATCGTTTGTATTTTTTTTGTTGTTGTTGTTTCAATTTCATTTTGTTCTGCTGTGATCTTGGTTATTTTCTTTCTTCTGCTGGGTTTGAGTTTGGTTTGTTCTTGTTTCTCTAGTTCCTTGATGTGTGACCTTACAATGTCAGTTTGTGCTCTTTCAGTCTTTTTGATGTAGGCATTTAGGACTATGAACTTTCATATTAGCACTGCCTTTGCTATATCCAAGAGGTTTTGGGAGGTTGTGTCATTATTGTCGTTAAGTTTGAGGAATTTTTAAATTTCCTTCTTGATTTCATTTTTGACCCAATGTTCATTCAGGAGCAGATTATTTAATTTCCATGTATTTGCATGGTTTTGAAGGCTCCTTTTGGAGTTGATTTCTAGTTTTATTCCACTATAGTCTGAGAGTGCTTTATATAATTTTGATTTTCTTAAATTTATTGAGGCTTGTTTTGTGGGCTATCATATAGTCTATCTTGAAGAAAGATCAAATCTTTTATGATTAGGAGAAGCCAAAAGGACCAGTAATATTATCCTAGGGGTCCTGTAACAAATTACCATAAATTAGTTGGTTGGAAACAACAGAAATTTATACTCTTGTAGTTCTGGAGGCCAGAAGTTTGAAATCAAAGTATGGGCAGCGCTGTGCTCATTCTGAAGGCTCTAAGGAAGAATCCTCCCTTGCCTCTTCTGAGGCTTCCAGTGACGCTGGCGATCCTTGACACTTCTTGTATTGTAGCTGCATCACGTCAATGTCTGCCTCCATCTTCATACATTTTCTCCTCTGTGTTGCTATGTATGGCTTCTTCTCTTCTGTTTCTTACAAGGACACTTGTCATTGGATTTAGGGTCCACCTGGATGATCCAGGATGTTCTCATTTTGAGATCCTTAACTTAATGACATGAGCAAAGGCCCTTTTTCTAAATAAAGTCATTGTATTAGGCTGTTCTTGCGTTGCTATAAAGAAATACCTGAGACTGGATAACTTATGAAGAAAAGAGGTTTAATTGGCTCATGGTTCTGCAGGCTGCACAGGCAGTCTAATGGCCTCTGCTCCTGGGGAGGCCTCAGGAAGCTTCCAATCATGGCAGAAGGCAAAGGGGGAGCAGGCACATTACATGGAGAGAACAGGTGCATGGGAGGTGTTGGGGGAGCAGGGGAGGTGTTCCACATTTTTAAATGACCAGATCTTGTGAGAACTCACTGTCACGAAGACAGCATCAAGCCATGAGGGATTTACCCTCATGGTCCGAACACCTCCCACCAGGCCCCACCTCCAGCACTGGAAATTACAATTCAACATGAGATTTGGTGGGGACAAATATCCAAGCTCTATCAGTCATATAGCAGAATCTTTCTTGTGAGCCATGAAAAGAAAAATGTACCAGTAGTCAATAGTCACGGTTCCAGGGATTGGGATGTATCTTTTTAGGGTCACCATTCAACCCACTATAATCAGTAATAACTTAAACTTTAAAACGTCTATTCTGTCTTGCACTCTGCTAAGCACATCAGGGATACAGAGATAAGACAGAGACCCTACCTCTGACTGGTTTCCCTTCCCTTCCCTTCCCTTCCGTTCCCTCTAAAGATGAGTTTATTAAATTAAAATTTACATACGGTAGCATTTGTCCTGTTTAGATATATAGCTGAGGAAACTGGTTTAGAGAGATAAAACAACTTTTTCAAGCATGTACAGAGAAGAAATAGCTGAGGTCAGGATTTGAACCTATGTTCTCTACTGCTAGAGCCTGTATACTAAACCACACTCTAAACAGCCTCCACTCTTCTTCTGGGAGTCTCTGGTTCCTTATCTGTCAAATGAGGAAGCTGACAAGAGGCTTTCTAGAAGTTCTGAGAGTGCTGATGTGAGAGAGTCCCATGGTGAAAGGCAGGGGAGCACTTATTCAAAGAAATCCTTCGGTGTGAAGAGAGTCTTTTTGAAATGGAAATTTTTGTGCCTCCTGTAAGTATTTAGCCTATTTGTGATATATTGCAGGCCTATGTGCCTGGTTAAGTAGATTTGCAGCTCATGAGATCTCATTTCAATTGAGCTAATCCTCACAAAATGGACAAGTGATTTAAATGATTCCTGTGAAGAAACTGCAAGCTGAAGATAATATTAATGATGTGAGGCTAAGGAAGCAGCAGGAGAATGACTGAACTGACACCCCTGCAACTCCTGGTGCTTGCTGTGTTTCAGTTAATTACAGGGTAAAATTAATGGCAGTCTAATGACATCAATCACAAAATTGGTCAGAAGACAAAAATTATTAAGAAGACTATTTGAAATATGGCCTTTCACATTCACGATGATGCTCTCCTGAGTGAATATTGTGTCTTGATAAAGCTAAGGAGAATTGCCATTGCAATTGACCAGCATTAAAAAACCTAAGGTTTTTCAACTGTTCAAAGCCATGAGACACTCACTCCAGATCTTTACACATTTGGATTAAATTTGATAATTTTCATGTATTAATAGTGAAAGTGAATAGCCATATTCCATTGGTCAAACATTATTGCTCTTGACAGTCACTTGTCCTTGTGACTCTTGACAGTCACTTATCTTTGAAAAGATAAGTGAAAATGGTTGAAGAAATACCTAATGACTACATTCCTTAGTCATTAAATACTGTTGGAAGATGCATCAAACTTGTTGCCAAAGAGCTGAAGAAACAAATATTAAAACAAATAGTTTAGTGTGAGAGGTTTGCAATGCAGTTGCTCAAAAGTACAGATGTTACTGACATATTTCAGCTTATGTCATTGCTGGATTCTTCTTTTCAATAATGGAATACATTGGAAGGCCCTTTCTTGTGGGCCATTAAAGAAAAAATGTACCAGAAAGAAATATTCTCAATAGTCAATCAGTTTCTTAACAAAAGCAATGTTTTTGATATTTGTATTGACCAGGATGAAAAAACTAGGCAGGTTTCCTGAGCTAGCACCCATGTGAAATTTATTTACTGCATTCTTTACATCAAGCTATTTAAGCAAGTAAGTTAAAGTCGCAAGCGAATAGAGCACAATAGGATGTCATTGATGTGGACCAATATATAGAGGCAAGATGTTTAAAATATAGCAGAATCTTAGCAATGCTTTATAATTAGGAAATAAACCTGAAATATTTGTGCATGCAGAGATTCCCTCATTCTATTTTGGCAAAGTATTTGAAACGGTAAGTGAACATAAAATTATGGGTTCCAAATTACTTGATCTTTTCAAGGATAAGGGACTGTGAAGAGTAAGGCATAGCAGGTACATTTGAAAAAACACAAACATACATTTAAATTACCCTATCAAGGTAAATGTCATGAGTTAGTAATGAGTGAAATAGTAACTGATTTTCAGAAGAAACTTGTAAACCACAGTGAGATGCCATTATGTATGCACCAAAATGGCTAAAATGAAAAAGATAATACCAAGAGTTGGCAAGAATGTGGAACAATTAGAAATCCCACAGCAGTGGAAGTGTCAATTCATAAAACCAGTTCAGGCAACTGTTTGGCAGTATTTAGGAAGGCAGAACATAAGCAAACCCAATGACCCAGCAATTTAATTCTAGGTATATACCAACAGAAGGCATACAAATGTTCACCAAAAGACAGACACCAAAATGTTCATAGCAGCACCATTCCTCATACTCTAACACTGGAAATGGCCCAAGTGCCCATCAAATGTAAAATAAATAAACTTTTTGTTGTGTATTCACACAAGAGAATACTCCACGAATGAATGATCCACAACAATACTTGGTGATATGGACACATCTCACAAATGAGATTTTGAGAAAAAGGAGACACACAAACAAAAGGTTTTGTCTGGGTGATTCCACTTATGAGAGGTTAAAAAGAAAAGTCAGGCAAAATTAATTGAAAGTTAGGATGGTGGTTGTCCTTGGGTGGAAAAGAACTGGCAAGAGCATAGAAAGAGGCTCCTAGGGGTGCAGACAATGTTTTGTGTCTTAATCTGTTTCCTAAACAAGGCATGTTCATGTTGATCTGTCTACTTACATGTACACTTTTCTGTGTGCATTTTCTTGAATAAAAAGAAAAAAGTCACTTGTTCTGTGAAGACAGGGTTTGCGCAGTGATGATTTGAAGCAGTTTCTATGTTAACATTGTTAAACATAATGTGTATAAACCACATCTCTATTTCTGAAAAGATTGAAATAGAATAATCTAGCCTGTTTTAAATTTCCAAATGAAATGTTCCAGTGCATATTTAAGTATTTTTAAAACATTTCAATAAATTGTGAGAAAAATGGATTGCCACCAAGGAGGCTGGAAATTTACTAGCCCCAAATTTCACCAAGACCTTTGCCTAACTGGTAGATGGAATTAAAAAAATAAGTATTATGACTGAATAAGGCAAAAATGCTGTATTTCTTTCATTTGGATCTGTGTATCTTTTTGAGATATCCTTTCCAGCTATGACAGTCATTAAAAGCAGGTATCAGAACAAATCAAATTTAGGACCAAACCATCAATTACTATGTCATAAAGATTAAACCAAGATTGAAAAAAAAGGAACACACGTACAAAATCACACTGTGCTCACTGAAATAATTTTTATTCTTATAATTTTTTTTATAGGAAAGCAAAAAAGTTGATTAGGTGTTACTAAATAAAATAAAATTACTAAAATTATTTAGTTCATCTCAACTTCAACATTTAAAACTTACTGTTATGTAATTTTATGATATATATTAGAATAATAGAGTAATAGTATCTACATATAAATTAAAAATCCACAGGCATATATTGGAGGTGCATGCTTGAAATTTTGTTATTGATATAGGGCCAGATTATAAAAAGCTCAGAGAGCACTGGCCTATTCTCTTTCCTTAGGGTTTAGCCTTCAGTAATAGGTTGATGTGAGTTAGGAGCCAGGGAGATGAAGATTTGAATCCTAGTTCTGCTATTTACTAGATGTATGATTTTGAACACTTAGTCAGTGGATCTGGATGAGAATGAGAATTTAGCACTTCTCTGGAAAGGTTGGATAAGATAATTCAATGAGTTGATAGATGTAACTGTCTTAGGACCTTGACTAGCCTCTGGAAGTTCAATCAATGGTCACTGCAACTGTCACGTTGTTGTTTCCTGGTGCTTTCTAAACTTGCCGCATAATAACCATCTCCTGGGTGCTTGTTGAAAATGTGTGGGTCTCACTTCAGATTTTCTTGGTGGGGCTTTGTAATTTGTATCTTTGGAAGGTCTCCAGTGATTCTTACTATCAAGTGAATTTGAGAAAGACTGATTTAGAAGGTGTTGAAGCCATCTTTCCTCTAATGATTTTTCTCTGGGGAACAGTCTTCTCTCCTATGTGCCATGAACTCCTGTAGGATCATCTCTGTCCCTGACACGGTCTAGCAGGGAGTTCTATAAGCCACTGAAGAGCAATGGGTGGTGACGGCCAAGGTGAAAGCTCCACAATTGGGATGATGAGCAAAAGCTGGTCCCAGTGGGCAGAGCACAGCAACCAGGAGATGAGGAGAGGCATGAGGCTGAGATCGTGGCATGAGATGAGTACATGAAGAAGGAGGAGAAATGTCCCCCTTGGGCCTGGGGCTCAGTAGCCTGCTTGATCCTCACACAACTAGGATCAGAAGTAGGATTAGTCCTTGGGGGAGCTGGATGGGGGCCATCAGAGGCAACGCACAGCACCCAGGCACACTGTCAGGCTCTGTGTCATTGAGACCTAAGTTCAAGTGGGAACCAACCAGAACTGAGATATAAAATCAGACAAGTCCAGGAGGAGGATAGACTTGGGCTTTGTTGTTTGATCCTGATGAAGATTCTTCCATTCCATTCCCATTGACTTCAGACAGATTGGTTCCTGAATTGTATGAGGAATAAGCAGGCTACTGAGGGTTGACCTATGCTAGGTGCTTAATGAGTGCATGCAAATTCAGCATGCAATTAGGTAATCACACTTATTCTTCTCTTGTAATTTTGTCTTCTGTGCATCTACTTCTTTCACCTAGGTCCTTGCCTTGCTTCTCCAGAGATGACGGCCTGGCTGGGCCGCACCCTGCAAGCGCTCTTCCCCAGCGCAGATGCCCTGCTGTGTCCTGACAGTCCCGCGTTACCCTCGATCTGAAGGTGTGGATAATTAAGGTAATGAACACTTTTCCACTAGCTGCTGAAAGCCTCGTTAATCTACACACATGTTGCCAAAGGCAAATTATGGCGTCAAGGGTGGGAGAATCAACAAAAATAACTTCAGAAATTCATTAATCAGACTTAGTCAAACATGTAGTTTGGAACTGAGTGTTCTTATCCTGCGATGGTCAGAGGATTAGATTTTTTTTTTTTCCAAAGACATGAAAGGGACTTCTTAAGCAATATTTGGGAACATCTAGGTTATTGTACTGGCATTTATGACTCTAGTGGTTGATGCTAATGGAATCTGTCCAAAGACTTCAGTGTGGAGGATTCCATAAATGCTGAGTATGCTACGGTGGATGATCAGGGTTTCTAAATATGGCAGAGGGAAAAAAATGGTCATGAGATCACACAGAGAAACATACCCAATGAGGACGGAGATGACTAATGCCACCAAATATTCATTTTCTCCCTGACATGTCATAGATGCCCTCGGAGTCAGGTTGGCGCTACAGAATTATTTGCTAGTTCACTTCCCCAGCCCTCTCCTTTGTTGTTGTTGTTGTTGTGGTAGCCTTGGAGGACTCTATACCAGATGATAAAATACAAGAGTGAAACTTTGCACTCATCCTGAACTTTGTGTGCATGAAAAATAAAGTTGTATTACGTTAAGCCACAGAGATTTCCTGACTGATCAGTTACTGCAGCAGTCTACCCCATCCTGAGGAATGGATCAGCCACTTCACTTAAGGCTAAGCACATTTTCTTTTGAATATGGTGATTAGGCCAGTTGTACCATGATAGCCTCATGAGCAGAGTGTCTGATTCCAGCACGGCTTTCAAGAGGATCTTTCATGAACAAGTTGGGGTATTCTCTGGACAAATTGGGGTCCTGGGTGATGGATAATAAAACATCTAAGTTACTTGAGTAAGGATCTACCCTAAAATGGAGGATTAGCAAATAAACATGAACCTTAAGAGAGGATATTGGCCTGGTGTAGTGGCTTACGCCTGTAATCCCAACACTTTGGGAGGTCGAGGTGGGTGGATCACCTGAGGTTGGGAGTTTGAGACCAGCCTGACCAACATGGAGAAACCCCGTCTCTACAAAAAATACAAAATTAGCCAGGCGCGGTGGTGCATGCCTGTAATACAAGCTACTTGGGAGGCTAAGGCAGGAGAATCACTTGAACCTGGGAGTTGGAGGTTGTGGTGAGCTGAGATCGTGCCATTGTACTCCAGCCTGGGCAACAAGAGCAAAACTTCATCTGAAAAAGAAAAAAAATAGAAAAAAAAAGAGAGGATATTAAGAACACATGCCATGTTCGGTGTCATTGAACACTTTAAACAATGGTTTCAGAGACAACAGAGACACTTTTTAAGTTTGTGCCACAGAGAAATAACAGGCTGAGTATTTTGACTGACAGATTCAGGACACAAATAAACTCTGGTAGGCCAGAACACGGGCCTAAAAGATGGGAGAAAAGCATTTCATATAAATATGTGCGTATGTTGATTTGAACTGAAGATCATAGGAGAGGAGGGATGAAGTTCAAAGTATTTTGAAAATAGCGAAGTAGGCCAGTATTTTTAGGGGGTAAGGTAAAAGTCAATGGGAAATAAGGCTGAAAGTGGTTTGGGGCTTGAAGGTGGAGAGCCCTGAATTCCATGCCTAAGATTCAGGCAATGGGGAGGCATCAACAGTATTTGAGAGAGGGAGTGACATGATTGATTTAATCTAGCTTTATTTTTAAACCCTTCTTTCCATTGCCAATGCCCACCCTCTCCTTTCTTCCCAGCTGGTTGGAGGACACCTGTGAGGGGCAGGGTCCATTTGTTAAGTCTCAGACACTAATACATTAATTGATTCGCTTAACCCTCACAACTATGAGAGATAGATTCAACTATACTCATTTTACAGATGACAAAACCGAGGCTCAGGGATGTTATAAAATTTATCCAAAAACACTCAGCCTCTCTTGGACTGGATAACACGGTATGTGAATGGGAAACCCCAATAGTACTGCCGGTTGAGTATCCCTTATTTGAAATGCTTGGGAGTAGAAGAGTTTCTATTAGGGATTTTTTGGAAATTTGAAGTATTTGCCTACAAAAAATGAGATATCTTGGGGGTGGGACCTAAGTCTAATGTGAAACTCATTTGTGTTTCATATACACCTTATTTACACAGCCTCAGGTAGGTAATTTTATACAACATCTTAAATAATTTTCTGCATGAAACCAAGTTTTTATTTTATTACCCTTTGTGGGTGTGCTTGTGCTGGAATATCTGGGTGTGTGCAGGAAAGCTACGTCACAGCTGAAGGGGGCTGGGAGGGCCTTTTTTCCATTTGGTAAACTGAATAATCTGTGTGTTATGTGCCTGACTTTTGATGACATTCTGTCAGATAAGGTCAGGTGTGAAATTTTCCACTTGTGGCATCATGGTGGCCCTCAAAAAGTTTTGGATTTTGGGGCATTTTGAATTTCAGATTTTCAGATTAGGGATGCTCAACCTGTGTAAACATTGTTCTACCAGGAAGAATGCCATACGGAGGAGAACGGCTCTGGAACCATTGTAGAGAAGAGGAACCAGAGCCCTTATCAAGCCTTACTTGAAGGTCATCCTACTGCTGGTCTTTTTAGTTGTGTGTGACAGTGAGTCAATTTGAGTTGGAATTTCTAGACAAGCACACCAACTGATGCAAGCATTTGACATCTCTGAATTATTGGGTACTTAGTTGGCTTGGGCTTCCATAACAAAATACCATAGACGGGGTGGCTTACACAACAGGCATATATTTCTCACAGTTCAGGAAGCTGGGAA